>NW_020194062.1:0-158704 GCF_002847045.1 Aspergillus candidus | reverse complement strand
TTTTTATTATCTCTACCCTTTTTTGGATTGACATATTTTGATATATTGAGTTCATCGATCGATGCTAATGTCTGTCAGCTACGCGAGGTGAATTTCAGAGGCGTCGTCTCCGCAGCCATGGTCTACGACTTGCATCCGATAATCGATCATTTCCGACTCGTCACGCCGACGATGATTGCGGGCGCGATGGATACGAAGGTTGGGGGAGAACTTGGGACTTATTATTTTTATTTGACCAAAGAGGGCGGTCGTCTTTGATATAGATTGACCCGTACTTATTCTGTATTGCCTTGTTTGTGCAATCATGGTGAGACTGTTGGTTATGGCTGTAACTCCGTTAAGTAGGTTAGTAAGTTCGGTATATTCCATTGCTAGAATTCAACGTTGACTTGACCCTGCACACATAGTGAGTAAATAACCGTGCAGTCGCTCCGTCGTGTCTAACATGGACAGCCGCGTAGCGTTAGCGCACTTCTCGTATCGAGATAGACAATCTCACCAGTTGACCGCATCAGGCAGGTGTTAATTGTAAATGTTTAATTACATCCTCGGCCTCGGCCTGATCTGTCGGATAACACCAGACAGCTCCGTCGCCGGTCTGGGTAAGAGCCAACCTCGTCGCCGGTCTTGGCCTCGGCTTTCTTTTCCCTCCTCTTGCCTTCGCAGTCCAGGCCTTGCAGGTGGCGTATACGGATAACTTGAGGGTTGTCTGGACTGTTTGTTGTGGAATCAGTGGCTTCACATTTCTGATGAGCTTTTTGACCAACAAGTATGATTTGGATCGCGCAACAAATAACTCGCAGACGTTGAAGGGTGGGCAGAAGGATGGGGGGGAGAAGTGATGGGATTGGCTATTTTGGGTTGTTGGAGGTATGTGTAGTAGATTAGAGCAATGGATACCTCTCTCGTTTTAGCAAATGTGTGAATATGAAAGAATATTATCCTACTTATTGTGACATACATTTACCACGGCACCAAAATGAAGTTGAATCGGCATTTGATCGCGCTTGATAGCACCGATATCCGACAGAACATGAGACCTTGCTATCATACAGGTGGCCGACTCCTCCCAGGACTAGAGATATTATCGGCGCAAGACACCCAGTTTCATGGTGTCTAGAGACTGGTTGGTTGGTCTTCTAAAGTTGGTTTCGTTTCTATTATGCCAGCCATGGCGATAGGTGGGGCAGCAGAAGCTAAAAGAAGATATCGATACAAAAGACAGCATCACAGCCATGGGCTGCAGAGCTGGGAATCTGTGTACATTGTATATTGACCAGTGATGTGGCTACTGGGGATCGGTCTATGCCAAATTGAAGGATCTAGTGGAGATGGTCATAACTTGATGTCCATCCAACAGAAGGCTACGTTCTAATGAAAATGAACAAAGTGCAAGATCATCAGGTATCTATTGAAATGCGGAGCCAGAACCATTGGACTGATTTGGAACCGTCACGCCTGATTATACAGTATGCTTTATTACATTGGATTAGCCGGATGTTATCGGGGAAATCTTCTGTCATGAACCATAGCCAAAACATGGGAACGGAAACATGATACCGTTCACGATTATATCAGCCCAAAATGGCAGAGTATATCAAATATTGAATATATTTCGTCCTTGAATGCCGCATTTATAGATGCTGTAGGAGAAACATGGAGTAACAACTGAAGAATTGATGGTATGCCACCATACTACTCGGCAGCATTTCCACCTCGCTTGCCTTGTCTGTAATCTTGAATTCATCCACATCTCATCATCACAAGTCGCATGAGTGCCATTTTCTCTAGCCGTACTAATTTTCCACGATAGCAAGCGGCTGATCCGGGCTATTAGGATCAATGTCAGCATCGACGATCATACAAATATGGACCAACAATCGACTAAGGAGACGCGCGGAGGGGAATGCAAGCTGAAACCAATACCATCAATGTCGTGTCCGGTTGGTAGGCACGTATTTGCCGATGATACTATTTCACACCTTGGACAGTCATGAAAACGCACTACTGGCTCAGACCCCTTCGCTGGGCTGCCGTTTGGGCCACGAGCAGCATGAGGGAATTTTCCTTTGCATGCAGCAGCCAGCGGCACACAATAATTGTCGATGTCTCGTTAACCTCGACCGCGATGGCTGCCATTATCAATTGAAAAGTACAGCTGTGGGACCTACACCAAGCCAGGCATTGATCAACATCAGCTCACCACAAGGCTGCCGTGGTGGGTCTGGGTGCAAATTAAATCAACCACTATCGGGATGGAGGCCCATTAAGCAGGCTGTGTGGGATTTAGCGTTCCTAAATTTGGCAGGTGTTTGTCGCTACTCGATACCCACTAGGCGCAACCCCATACTATCCTCACAGGTCATTTTCCCACAGCCTGGCGTGCTAAGAACGCTAAGGAACATGACAACACAGCCCCCGAAGACTAACCAGAGTGTTTTCTCATTTTGCTAGATTCTTGGCATGCTTTTAATAGTCCTTTTCCAGGCGTAACGGGTCTTGATTCGCTCTCCCGTGTTTGATCTGCCGTTACCAGTAGACAATGAACGGGTCCACAGGCGCTGGGGAGCCTCAACCTTCCATAAGCGACTTGGTAGGGGTTACCCAGTCCTCACTCTCGGCCTCTCGAGCAGCCCGAGCCTCAGCCGGGGCTGTGAGGTCAAGATAATGAGCCGATGAGCTTATTTTCGGTGGAACATAAAGGCAAGCTTCCGCACCGCTCGGTAGAGGGCATTCTTTCTGTCTAATCATCACCATCCGTTGTACTCAGTCTTTTGTGTTCGACCATGCATTTCATTGGAGGCACTCTGGCATTTGCGGCTCTGGCTGCGGCCCGGAGCTCATCTGCCATATTCCCCCCCAGTCACACATTATCTAGCTCTGCTACCCCATCCGCTTCTGCAACACCCAGCGCGAACGCCTGTGCCAAGGTCGCGAAGATCGTGGGTGATGGTAACGATGTCCCCCCAAAGCTGGCCTACCAGTGCCTTAGCTCGGTGCCGGTAGCTGTCGAGGAGAATAAGGTGCTCATTGACCAACTCAAGATGATGTGGGAGTGGCACTCGGAGACGGGGTGGCTAAAGAACCCCCCTTCGACATGGGATCGCGGCCCGTTGGATCTCATAGGCGAGTTGGATAAGATCAAGCAAGACATTGACTCCTTTGAGAGCGAATATCACCTTCATCTTGCCATCCAGAAGCTCACCGTGGATACTGGCAACTATCATTTCAGTCACTCCGCGGACATCCTCAATATCTTCGGTTTCCAGCGCACAGTCCAACTCGCCACCGTGTCCCCAGACGGCAAAACCGACCCGAAGACCTACGTCGCCAGCGACCTGCTCGTCCAGAATAATCACAAGAACATCTCCATCTCCCCGATTACCAAGATCAATGGACAGGACCCTCAGAAGTACCTGGAGGACCTCGCCTCATGGGAGCAGTATTCCAATGCAGATGCCCGCTACAACAGCCTCATGTACAGGGGCTCTGGCAAGCTGGACTCTGCGGGGGCTTTTTCCTTCAGTCCTATGAGCTTCATGGGCCGGTACGACGGCCCCGAGACCGTGCTCATATTTAAAAACGGCACCAGGAAGTCCTTCGAGAACACTGTCAACGTAGGAGATAGGGATTTCGAGGGCGTCACGAGCGGCCAATTGTTGTTCGACAAGTACTGCCGCGGCATGCTCGGTGGCTACAGCCCCAAGACCTCCGAGCGTAAGAGGGACCTGCCGAGCGAGTGCCTGTCGAGCACACAAGGAATTCCCGAGGACGGGTACCCTGAGCCTATTGCCAAGGACTGCGAAGGCATCGTGGCGGGTTACATCGTCGACAACCCCAACGGTGAGGCGCTGGGAGTGTTAAAGATTGCGAGCTTTGAGCCAGAAGAGGATACTACCGACACGAAATTCCAAGACGTGGTGAAGAAGTTCGTGGCTGCCGCCAAAAAGCAGAACGTCAAGAAGCTAGTCTTGGATTTGCGCGAAAATGGCGGCGGTTCTGTCGAGCTCCTCCTCGATACCTTCATGCAGCTGTTCCCAACCCTGACACCTTTCAGCGCGCAGCGCTATCGCGCACAGAAGGGATACACTTTAGTTGGCGAGGCCTACGAGGAAATTCGAAATAACGAGACGGCATCCGATCAGTTCGGCAGTCCTGCAGATCGCGGTAAGTGCATGGCACCGCTCCCAGAATCCAGAGTAGTCAGTGGATGAGTAAGTGAGCTGATCAATAGCAGAAATGAATCTTTACAACTGGCAGTACGATAATTTCTTGGACGTGAATAACAAGCCGTTCGATAGCTGGGACGCCTGGGTGGGACCACACACCTTCAACGACGACCAGTTCACGGCCACTAGCCGCTACAATGTAAGTGTGTCATGGGGGGGATCCTATCACCCGGGAAGAAAGCAAAAGGAAAAGCCAGAATTATCAGCTAACAGCCCACGAAGTTATCGAATAGCAACAAAGAAAGCATCCTCGACGAAGACTTCGATTTCTTGAAGGGACCCGCCCGCTCGTCCCCTTTCACCGCGGATCAAACGGTCATGCTACTGGATGGTCTCTGCGGGTCGTCGTGCGCCTCTCTACACGAGGAGTTGAAGAACATCGCGGGGGTTAAGTCCGTCGTCGTTGGCGGTCGTCCGCGCAACGGCCCCATGCAGGCCCTCGGTGGCACCAAAGGGGGTTCCCCGATGGAACTCAACAAGATTGTTTCCGCAGCGGGCGGCATGTACAATGCCACCGAGGAGCTTGGGATCGCCGGTTACGATGACCTGAAGCCGTATCTCTGGCCGCAGCCGTTGATGACCCGCGTCGGTGATGATTGGTCCAGTATCCAGATCCAGGACCAGATCCGCAAGGGCGACCCCTCCCAGACTCCCCTGCAGTTCATCTACGAGGCCGCCGACTGCCGTCTATTCTTCACCCCCAGGACACTGCTGGACCCCGCCGCCATGTGGGCCGCCACCTGGGCAGCGTTCACCGACGACTCCAAGTGCGTCCCGGGCTCCACCAAACAGAGATCAAGCATCAGCGGCGGCTACAAACCGTTCGGGAACGGCGATCTCCATGGCACAATGGATGAGGACAGCGCTGTCCCCTTGACCAACGGAGCGGCTGTAACTCGTCCTGCCCTGATGGCTGGTGCTGCTGGCGCTTTGATCAGCCTTTTTATCTGAGACCTGGGATAGGAGCGCGAGGGGTATTCAATTAAACCGTCTAGATAGTTGTTTTGCTTACTTTAAATTGGTTGCTTGCACATCATGGTAGCATAGCGAGGGATTGATTTACTGGTTAATGATTATAATGCTTAAAGTGCCTGCTACATTCATTTTATCATTTCGCATAGAATGCATCAAGCACGTAGGACGAGCGTTGCTGATTAGGCTGCCGCATGATCATTATCACGAGGACTGCGTCATGGTGCATATAACTACAAATCTAGCGCGGATACCAAAACCATACGAATGCTCACCGACCATTAACCCGTCGACAGATCGAATAATCTTTCCCTCGGAAAAGGGAAGCGCGTCGACAATGGGACATATCAGATTCTCCACTGCCATAAATGTGATATAAGGTTTACATTGGGCAGAGCCCACTGGGCATGATCATGGAATGCAGGAAGTGCGATGACTGGAGGGGATGTGGCCATGTGTCACTGCATGTGCATGCTCTATTGGGAGTTTAGCAAGTTTCTGTATGGAGTCAAGCGAAATTATCTGTGGAGTAATACCAAAACAATGGAATAGCCACCACCTATATCATCTTGCTGCTCAGCTGCATGAAGTTGCATATAATCAGTAATCAAGCAGGACAGCCACATACCTCGGACAGCCACACAGGAGCTTGGGCAGCCGGGCTTTAATCGGAATAGGGCTAGCAGCCCACCATCATCGCAGGAGGCATCTATATAACTGGATTCGTCCACCGTTGAAATTTCTCATGTTTCGTGGACAATAGCCAAAAGACCGGTCAAAATCCCACATATATCCTCCCTGGTGACATCTATCTTGGTACAACCTATAGCATATCAACATGGCCGCCCAAAGCTACTACGGCAACCCCACCGGGGCCCCCTTCCACCCCTCTCCCGGCGATCGCCCAAGCGGCTACCCCGCCAATCCCTCCCCCCGACCCAACGACTACCCACCCCAATCAGGTTGGGGAACTCCGCCCCCAGGAAACCATGGTAGTCCGCCACCTAGACAATCCTACCCGCCTTACGCCGAGGGCTACAACAATTACCCACCGGGCCGATCCAACAGCCCCTACCAACAGCAGCCACCCCCGGGCGGCCAATCCTGGGAGTCCACCCCGCGGCCCTTCCACAACCAGCAACAGCCCGAGCCCCCGCGCTACTACGGTGGTTCCCCTCCTCCCGGAAGCCCCTACCAGAACCAGCAAAATCAACAGGGGCAACCGCCCCAGTCTTACCCCTCTTCCTATCAGGGCCGCAACAACAATAATAACAATCACGATGGCTACCCGCCCCGTCCTACCTCCGCTTCGCAGAACCCCCAAGACGACGAACGAGGCCTGATGGGCGCCGTCGCCGGTGGCGCGGGCGGCGCCTGGGCCGGCCACCAAGTCAACCACGGCATCCTTGGCACCATCGGTGGGGCACTAACAGGGTCTGTCGCCGAAGATGCGATCAAAAAGCAGCGGGAGAAGAAGCACAAAGAAGAAGAGGAGGAGAGGCGACGAAAGGAAAAAGAAGAGCAGGACAGACTGCACTGGGAGAGGATGCAGGCGGAGGAGCAGCGACACAGGATGCATGCTAACTCCCATCCCCTCAAGGGGAACTTCTCTGCGTCGGCCTCCGATGTCGCCCTTGATGGTGTTACGCTGTCCGCGTCTTGTCGGGCTTTGTCTGGTGCGAATCGTAGGTCGCGCATCTCGCTGGATACTGTTTTGTCGAATACCTGGGGTGAGTTTACTTGGCATCGGCAGGGTAACTTCTCGTCGAGTGCGCGCCACGTGCGCTTGGCCGATGGGGGGAGGGTGTTGGAGGCGGAGTTGTCGGATGGGAGGGGCGGTTGGAAACAGGCTTGGGTGAGACTTGATGAGCGTATTACCAACCGTGATGGGAAGCTGTCATTTGTGAATTGAGTGGGAGACTCGTTGTTTATATCAGTTCAATTACTCCATTTCCGTTTTATCTCCGTGTTTACTCGTTGTTGAAGAGTGGCGGGGATGTTCGGGGCAAATCTGGACATAAATGGCCAAGGTCATTCCAAGACCACGTTTGACAGTGAATGAAATGCTACGGTACTCTGAAATAAACGAAATTACTTATATTGGATAATCTTTGACATGGATATCATTGAGGCTTGGACCTAGTACCTACGAGAACCATGTGCTGCATGTGAGTATCACACGAGGCTGAATCGAGGCTGAATCGAGGCTGAGGCCAGGCAGTCCCTTATATTATTCACATCTGTTCTCATTTTCGGCCTTCGACTCTTCGCATGAACACTCCTTCTGTTACATATTACATCCAAACGTTACATCTACCATTCTAAGGTTGAGTCACCATGGCGATAAGACCACAGGGATATGCGGATTGGTTTTTCAGGCCCTGCAAATCCCTCGAACTCAGAGTGATGCTGGTTGGAGAGAGCTCGTCCGGAAAGAGCACACTACTACACCAATGGAAAGATGGTAAATTCATCGACTGCCGGCCCCGGGTTATGTTCGGGTCTGAGGTGGACACCTTCGAAATGGAGACCTTCGAGTACCCCCAGAAATGCTCCTGGACTGTGTGGAACGTCACACGTAAGACCCAGCCTTGCTTTCCTCCCTACCCCTAAACCGCTGGTCTTCTTTTAACGAGACAGTGGGTTCGAATATTATCAAGCCACAGTTGCGACAATATTTCCGGGACACCGACGTGGTCATCTACGTCCATGATTGCGATCCGCGGTTGGATAGCAGCTATGATCGGACCCCATACCTTCATCTGTGGGTGGATCTAATGCTTGAAAGACGCTGCCAATTTCTCTATATTGTCCCAAACAAACAAGACTTGTTATCGCCTGACCAGGCCCGAGACTTTGCCATCAATCTGCCTAAGCTCTATGAGAAGGAACTCGCGAGATACGACCTGGGAATACAGTGGAGAATAATCGACCAGAAAATCAGCGCGAGAACGGGGGAAGGCGTTCAGAAAATACTTAATGAGATTTATCATGAACATTCCAGGAGGGAGCATCCTACATCGATTGGTTCTCCGTCGCCACGACTCACAATCTCCAGTCCCTGCATTGAGGGGCGTATTCGACGAGGAAGTTCGATAGATCCTCCCGATGCTGCGGCCTTCTGGGCGTCGCTCATGAGTGCGGATATACCCTCATGGGACCATCACGTTCATCTCAAAGCCGCATATATTATCGTTGTAGAGTACATGAAGCTCAGGAAAAGTACGTTTGCGATGGCGGATACCTTCCTCGCCCATCTTCGAATATTAAGGCTCATCCAACCCCAAAAATTCCCATCTAAGGAACACCGGTAAGCCGATGGTTGTCGACCAACGCGGTCCATGCTAAGACATACAGAACCGTGACGATATTTTGGCTCGTTCAACTCCAAGTAGCAATCATAGACTACAGTCTCCACAACGACTTGGATCGGTATCCATGTTGGCACGACTTTTACGACATTATATTCCACCAATCCGCACTACAGGACCCTCGTCTGTGGGAATCGTACTATACAGATGGTAATCTCTTTTGCGGTAACCGCGCGTGGAATGACTGGGTGTCTCCCTCCCGTCAACCGCTGCCGGCTCTAGCACCACCGCTTGACCAACCTGCTAGTCTGCCACTCGTCCATGGAGGATCCAGTCGGCTTCCACGATTTGCGTTTGCTCTCATGCAATACATATGTGAATCATCTGCAGATGAAACAGATATTATCGCCCGAGCACTGTCCACCCTGCAAACCACCACCGTCCGCATGCGTGCCATGGGCGCCGGGCTCCCACCATACTCCAAAACACACGCCTGCTTTTGGATCCACATGGTCCGAGCCTGTCTGCTGTCGTTGGATCCTTTGGAATTTGGCCAAACGATCAATGCCTCCCAGTTGACCTTTAACGACTTTGACGGCCTTTTTCAGTTGCAGTCGACTTCATGGGCGGATTACTACTCCCAGGCTAATTGGAATGCCCTCGCATCTCGCCTTGAATTCCTCGCGCCGGACAAGAAGCCTTTACCGCACGTAATTAACGTAGCCGGCTGTGCTCACCTCCAGAAGTTCCTTGGTAAAGAGCTGGAGAATAACGACGGAGAGCAAATCTCACAATCTCTGGAGGATGTCTTGTCGGCTGTTCTTACGGAGTGTGGAAAGGTCGAAATTGATACCCCGTCGTGCTGCGCTGGGTCGGTGGATTGTGACTGGGGTATTTCTACAATTGGGTCGAAAACCACCAACTGGGATGCTTGATGAATTGTTGTTCCTCATTAGGTTTCACTACAAAATATCTTCATATCAACAAATTCTCTCTCGCTTCCGCACCGGTTACCAAAAGGTCGATAATCTGCGCCTATGTGATTCTCAGCCTGTTACTGGAGATAACGCGGGCGACTGATTCGAGAGTTAAAGAGACACGCATCCAGTTCGAATTCATCATCGCTCAGGCTTGAGACAATTCAGGCGTGCTAGCAATGGGGATATTGCTATCCGTATTATGTCTTAGTTTACTGAACTTGGCCTGTTCGGCATCCTCCGTTGTGAGCAACAAACGCGATTTCACCTCTAAACTAGTAGAACAGCATATCCGAGCTTTCCAGGCCTTAGCTAGCTTTGTCTGACTGAAGAACCCAGTCCATATGTGATATAATGTCCCACCACTAAGCCCAGAACACTGCTTGGATTTTTAGCTTAGCTCGGAGTCTATATGCAGAAGAATATATCGAGAGACACAAGATCAAAAGCTATATAATTACCTATTGATACCTTTCTTGTGTATATCCGCTCGTTTGCAACCAATTACCCGTGCATGTTCAAGGAATACGGAGCCGCTTGTCTCTAAGATACTCATAGTCTGGCATTGCAGCCCGGACACAATTCGATATCACATCCTTCAGCTCGTCTCCAAACTCTTCCTTCCACTTTTGCTCTAGCACAACCATATTCGGATCAACAACTGCTTTGTTCTTGATAACACCAGTAGACGAGTTGAGAGTGCGACGGAATATGTTTTTTGATTCATCGGCATATGAATAACCCCCCGAGTCCCACGTGAATTGGACCTTGGACTGGTCCAGCCCTAGCTTCTCGGCGAGTGCAAAAACAAGCCGGGGTTCGTTGATGAGGTCGGATGAATCGAGGAGAACAGGGCTTGTTGGGCTTGCGCCGTCTTTCTCGCCCATCTCGCGGAAATAGTTGGTATACCAATCGTATAGACACCGTGTGTAAGAGAATGACAATTGCTCCCGTAGGTGCTTGCCTATCTTCATCCTGTCGTGACAGAGAGTACTCTGGGCGGCGGCCTCCAACGCACCTCGACAGAACGAGGGAAATACCAGAGCGGGGTGCCTTATCAGAAAGACGGGTATCCAAGAGCCCAGATACCCGTCTGGAAGGATTGTCGGGTTCTTGACCGTCGTTGCTTCGTCGACTACTTCATCGGGTGGGCCAACGGTGAAGTAAGGATCCCCGGGCGCGGTGCTGCGTTTACCGTCACCAGCAGCCGGATTCCACATTAGGTTGCAATGATCTTTTGCAAAGACAATCTTGTCTCTTGTCTCTCCGTCACGGAGGTACCGATCTAGAGCATCGAAAGCCTGTTGGAAGCCAGCTCTGACGCGGCTTTTTTCATCAGCTGTCCACTGTTCCACCGGTTTATCTTCCAACTCAATCAAGAGCCCGGCAATTGGTGCAAAGACGGAAACACAAGATGGTTCCCAATGAACACGCGGCTGGCCCTTGAGGCCGAGCATTTGAGTCAATAGATATGAGGTTGTTCTGGGCTGCGCGAAAAGAAAGATTCGGCGATGGGAACCTGGTATCTGATTTCTTTCGTCCATCTTTGGTGTTCCTAGTTCTAGTTTCACTGGTCAGTTAAGAGGAATAATAATTGAGAAGGAACAAATATATTTGACGTACAAAATCCTTTCAGGGGCTGACTGGGTAAGGACGACGAATGGTTGTACTCTGTATGTTCCCACACTCTAACATGAGACTATCAATAAACATCAGGGTTCTTTTTTGTAAAATAGTATCTGGATGGAAGCAAATCTTAACGCCCAGAAAAATCCCGCTTTTATTGACGGTGCGAGATTGGAGATAACTCACAAGGACAGATACGCGGCTAGCCACTAGTAGTATCTACCTGCGGTCTATGCATAACAT
This sequence comes from Aspergillus candidus, assembly GCF_002847045.1. Classification (NCBI taxonomy): domain Eukaryota; kingdom Fungi; phylum Ascomycota; class Eurotiomycetes; order Eurotiales; family Aspergillaceae; genus Aspergillus; species Aspergillus candidus. Next base: position 147,346 of record NW_020194062.1, on the reverse strand, counting down.
AAGACCAAATTGATATGACTGGTATACCTACATGACAGTATCTATACATGATGTATCACATTAGCGATTGCCAATGACACTGTTTCTACATTCTCCTGCTCACCACTCTGGGATGCGTGCACTACAAACGAGAGGCAAGGGTGGTGAGATTCTTCTTCGTGGTTCCTGGGGGGGATTTAACAGACTTTGTATAGCCTGACACATAGTCTTTCTGTTCAGTACGTGTTTCTCTTCCCTTGGGTTTCCTTTTCCTCTTTCCCGTCTCTAATACCAACCCTCCGATAAGATGTTGCAAGATCTGAGCCAAATCCTTCTCTTCTTGTGCTGAAAGGTACCGCATCTACATTCTCTGCCCAAAAAGGAGATCCCCTTCTGATGGTCACTCTCCCCGATCTTTCGGTTACTAGTCTTAATAGGCGGTATGTTGGAGATATCACATCTTAGTGGGTGCAAGCTCCACTTGCAGTCTCACATACCAGGGTCATTATCATTACGGGTCAGCCTTATTGGAGCATAATGGGAATTTTTCGAGTATTGGGCTTGCCAGGTTGCCAGGTCGAGCTCGCGAGTTTGCCAGGTGATGAAATACTGGCAAATCCTATATTAATCAATGGTTACCTTCAGCTTACTAGAGAAGCTATAAATGCTTTGAAACATTTTTAAGTTAGCCTGATAGTGACCATTAACATATGGTCTACCGCCTGGGGACTTGGCAACCGGGCGAGCCCTGCAGTCAAACTTATCCATCCTCAAGTTATATAGATTTACAATACGGTGTAGCCACTGCGATTATGGTACAAGGGGTATTTCGTCATTCGTCATTTCCATAAATCAAGACATGCGGGTTGTTATACTTCAAAGGATCTGGGTGTCTTCACTGAGAATTTGTGGGTGTTGACCCGCGGAATATCGAGTTGTTCGCGATGGCAGACCACTGTATGACTGCGCTGTTTCCACTTGTTGATCGTGCTACTAAATGCCTAAACAAATTGGTTATTACACTGATCTGGGATAGCGCTCCAGAGCCCCATGACCACAGACAGATCTGTGTGGACAGCTACAGAAATATGAACACTTACGAGATCATGACACTACCAACCACCCACGCAGTGATGCATAAAGCATCCAATCTGCGGGTTTGACCGCTTCCCGAGGTTGTATGCAGCCCAGGACACACCGCTACGTCTGGACTACGGCGATATATCCGCAGCAATAGACATCTTCTCTAGTCCGCCTTGTTTGTGAAGAGCTATACATAGGGTGCACTCTCAAAACCTCGGGATCATTGTATCCACAAATGCGAACCAATAGTGGAATGACTTCCGCTGTCATGGGCTGACGAGACTACAGCCCTCACCAACCTATAGGCATGCTTCTTGCGGTGGGTGATCCGATTGTTTCCCTTCTTACTACCCACATTTACATCGTTGTTCGTTGCCCAGACACGTGAGAGAAAGTGTGCCAGGGGATATCTGCGCTGGGACATGAACAACCGACTATACGCAGGGAATGGAATTGAACCACAAATCATGGGTGATGAATGAATATATGTCACCTTTATTCTAGGATTCTTTTTTACCTCCCAATGTGTTATTTCATGCTTTCTTACATGATGTTCACAGGATAGCTTATTTTAGCCCTGCGGTTATATCCATCGTCTCCGCATGACATCAGGCGGGCACTTGAACATGCATTTTTGCCTACCCAAGGCGGTTCAGACAGGAGATCTGAACTTTTGACAAAAGTCCAATGAGTCTCTTAGGTCACATACACTTCCAGCATCCCCAGGGTGGATGCAAAAGGGTCCGTGTCAGAGAATGGGAAGACCTGAAATCATGATATGGATATATATCCCTTGTCTCGTTCAACAGTTGACCCTGGTGGAAGCTGCCCACGCCACTGCCAGACTTCCCCGGCACTTTGCTGGGGCCGAACCTGGTGATACACGGAATGGGAAGACTTGTTGACCATCCGTGACTAGTCAACATAGACTAGATGTTGTCCGGTATCCCGAATGCGAGGTGACAACGTTGGTATTTGTACACATAATGCTGTACCGAGTCAACCAGGTTGGCCCACAAAGCGTTGGAATTGTCATGTCTTCCTTGTAGGTTGCATCTAGGAACCTGCGAGTGGATATATCGCTATCCGAATCGGAACGCGGATCCGGTTGGGCCTCAACCCCAGACAACCATGTGAAATGACTAGGGACCGGGCATGATTCTCCAATCACACTTCCTTACCATACCCCAGCACACCCACTCCTAAATATGTCTAACCATCCAGTGGTCTGACGTGCTCGGTAAACCCCGGGTATCAAATGCCGTCTAGCCAACCGAATCCACCACCGTGACTAATGAAAACAAACCCCGTGGGAAATCCACCACGCCATGATCCACAGTGGGGACGTTCAGGGTCGGCGCCCAGAAATTTCCGTCCATCATACAAAAGGCGAACGACCTCTCGGCGACATCTCCGTGTGGTGATCGTAGATTGAACGCCTTGGTTGGAAGATGGGAACTCCAAATGAGAAATCCTCCGTCGCGTCTGCAGCTGAAGATGGATCGCAGGAAAAGGGGGAGACCCCACCGGCGCTGCCTATCCCCGACGGTGGACGCGATGGCTGGCTCAGTGTGCTGGCTGGATTCTGTGTATTTGTCAATTCCTGGTACTTCAATCGTTGATGTGGACCCGTGTACTGTATTCTCATACTGACCAGAGTGTAGGGGCCTGTTGAGCACATATGGCGCTTTCCAAGAATACTACCAGACGACGTTGATGCCCGATCAATCACCCTCCAACATCTCCTGGGTGGGTAGTATCCAGGCCACCATGATCGTTATGGTCGGCGTCGTGACCGGCCCTCTCGTCGACGCGGGATATCTCCGGCCGTTGATCATCGGCGGCAACCTGATGGTTGTCTTCGGCATGATGATGACCAGTCTAGCCTCCCAGTTCTACCAGGTCCTCCTAGCGCAGGGCTTCTGCGTCGGCATGGGCGGCGGCATTGCCTACATTCCGGCCCTGGTCGTCATCTCCTCGTACTTCACGACCAAACGGCCTATCGCCATTGGCGTCGCCGCCATCGGATCCAGCGTCGGCAGCGTCATCTTCCCCATTCTGTTCCGGCGTCTCCAGCCGCAGATCGGATTCGGCTGGTCCGTCCGCATCATCGGCTTCATCAACCTCTTCCTCGCCTGCGTCACCGTCTCCATCTTGTGTCGCCGTCCCGGCCGGCGCACCCGCGCCCGCAGCCTTATCGAGCGCAAGGCCCTCACCGAACCGCCCTTCATGCTTCTGTCGCTCTCCCTGACCTGCGTCATGATGGCCTACTACGTCCCCATGTTCTACTCTCCCGCCTACGCCCGCACCCGCCTACACACCGACCAGAGCCTCTCCTTCTACATGGTCGCTATCATCAACGGCGCCTCCGCCTTCGGCCGCACCGTTCCCTACCTCGTAACTCTCGTCATCCCCCACGTCAAGCCCATCGCCATCCTCACGGCCGCCACGGCCGGCTCCGCCCTAGCCATGTTCACCTGGATCGCCGCAACTGACACAGCCGGATTTATCGTTTGGGCCTGCTACTGGGGTTTCCTCAGCGGCGTGCTCGTAACGGGCCCAACTTCCATCGTCGCCCATCCGGCTTTCTGCCCCGACGCTAACTTCCTGGGTACTAGGCTCGGCATGATGTGGGGGATTAGCTCATTTGGGGGGTTGGCGGGGACGCCCATCGCGGGTGCGCTCGTGGATATGGCTCATGCGGAGTTCTTGCGCGCGCAGGTCTTCGCTGGCTGTTTGATGCTGGGCGCTGTCGCGTTGCAGATGTGGCCGACGATTGTCGTGTTCCGGCATGATCGGCTGGGGGGGAAGTAACTAGATGGCAGGAAGGAGTCGTAATAAAAATATATAAATGGGTTAGACTGTACATATTTGTTGTATATATGGTGGTTAGTTAATTCAGTGAATGGAATATTCCTTGACGCACTTAGGGTTAGGCATGTCACTGACCCTCCTTCTGTCACACTCTCATGGGACGTGCCCTAAATATAAAGTCATTGGTAACAGTACCTAGATTGATACGAGTGATATATAGATATAGATGATTCCAGGTCTGTACTGTGCTCAAAGATAATATTATAAACATAATCTCTATCCAAACCAAAGCAAAAGGTATCATACAACTCCAGCCACGCCATCCATTAAAATCGTCATGAGCTCTCCACAGACTGGGTCTGATGTCCCTCCTGTCGCTCCTTCCGTCGTCTCCCCCGTCCCAACAACTTCGACTTGGACTGCGTATACGCCAACTGCCGCACACTAATATTCGCCACATGCGCCATCGCCACCATGCGCCGGACCCCAGGCAACCCGGCCGGAAAAATCAAATATAGCGCCGACTCGCGACTCGCGTCAGGCCGAAACTTATCGTGGTGAGCCTTCTTGCCTCCAACAGGCAACCCACGCACACTGTGGGCATACACCGACCGCGTCACCTTCTCCAGCGACGCCCCCATCCCACTCACCTCGCCCAGCTCCCCCATCGGCTCGTATCCCAAACTCAGATACGAGACACCCATCTGCCTCGCCAGCGCCATTGCCGCAAACAGCAGAAGATCACTCGTTCCCTTCGCTGCCCCATCCCCCGCTATACAGGGGTCCACATGGTACCCGCCGCAGGCCCCGATCCACCGCAGCGCCGCAAATCCATTGACAACCCCGTCCGCTCCCCGCGTGTACACGAACGTCATCAACCGCGCGTAGTCGAACAGCTCGTAAACCGTGATAAACGCCTGCGGCGTCTTCGTCGTAGCTGCCGGCTCGTTCCGTCCCGCTCGCCACCCGTCGTAGATCTCCTGTAACTGTGCTTCCAGGGCATCGTCTCGCTCGCCCCCCGCCGTCCGCGAGTACACTCCCAGTGTAGTCCCGCCTTTTTCGGGACACAGAAGCTGCTTGCACTGGCTGACGATGCGCTTCCCTGCTCGCTCGGCTAACACCTCGTTCGTCGTGGGATCGACGACCCGCTCGACACCAAACTGCATTGTCGTCCATTGCTGCTGCTGCTGGTGCTGTGTTTGCGTTTCCATGTGCGACAGGAACCCCACGCTGCAGCCCATGAACGCCAGACTCCAGTGGGCAGCGCGCCTCGCGCGGTCGAACTCGCATACCACGGAGGCGAAGAGTGATGGATCACATAGTGGGTCGCCAGTTACGACTGCGACGTGGTTCTCGAGCTTGTAAGCTAGTGCGCCTGTGCGTTGTGCGTTGAGAAAGACGCGGTAGCTGCGGTCGAGGAGGCCCATGTGTGAGACGCGGCCGTACCGCGAGGCGAGGTGCTCTATCGCGGCGTGTGCGCTGTGGTCGGATGCGGGGACGCTCGTTGGGGCGTGTTTCAAAGGTGGTGTAGGTTGTTGTTGCGGGCGAATAGGGGCGTCGCTGAGGGAGGTGTCGGAGCTGGCGGGGGTGGCTGAGGATTCTTCGGCGGCTTGCGAGTTGAATCGGTAGAGAGAGGCGTTGGATGAGCTGGATTTGTAGTCGTATTGTGTGTTATGGCTGCTCGTACTGCTGTTGGAGGGGTACATCGGACTGTCTGGGAGGAGGCTGTTGTCCGGGGAGTGGGGGTCGGTGTTGAAGAGTTGTCGGGCGAGATCACGGCCGATCTGCTCTGCTAATGTCTCTTTTTTGGGCGCATTGGCCTTGCCACGGCTTTTTTTGCCGGCGCGGCCTTTGCGCTTCGTTTCACCTGTGTGTTTCGACATGTTGGTAGGGAGAGGTATGTATGTCCCATGTAGTATACGGGTGTTCCCTTGGGGGTGAGGATCGAGAGAGGTTGACAGAAGGTAAATCTCAATATCTGTGGCGGTATTACGGACAGGGTGGATCGTAGATCGTCAGGAAAGGATCCTTTTATTGCGGACGGTACAAATATCCCCATTCGAACGAAGTGGCTCTGTCCGGGTATGATCCGGAGGCGACAACATTGACGGGGGCGTTCTCCAGTCGGAGGTGCATCCCCAGGTGGGGTTTCATTTCATATAAATCCTTACGAGAAAAGGCCGAGTGGACGCAACCCAACAACGGAAGATGACGGACTCCCTCGCAGTTCAGTTAGGGTTCGTGCTGGGGTCGGTGCCATGGTTAAGCACGAACTACGCCCACTGACTGGTCCGTTGTTCGCATACCATCATGGTCAGTCATGTCTATGTGGTTGGACAGTGGCGTGCGTCTGGACGCTGAAGGCAGTGCATTGCCACCAGGCAGCTACGTTCCTTCATCATATCCTATCAAGTCTCGCCCATAATCAGCAGGGGATAAGGGGTGTACTGAAATAGATTAGACCCGAATGAGGGGAGATCCCCTGAGATAGACGGTTTTCACGAAATAGACTAGGGTCCGTTCACAGGATGCGTTGATCACTGATCAGCATGACCATGAGGATTACATCATCGGGGGCAAATGCATCACCTCAATTGTGCTTCGATTCGCGTCCTATGGAGCCATGGCTCGAAATCAAGCCTTGGGATCGTCAGACGGTTCGCTTGGCATGCCTTTCTTGGAGAGAAAAATGGGGGTGTGGATTCACTATGGGCATTGTTGTTTGGGATGACTGCGGTATTTTCAAGCCTTTTCATTTACGGCGCAGAAATTGGATATTTTACCAGTACCTTGGCCAGCTTTTCGTTAGGTTCATTGGACTGTGTTATATGTTCTGATGAGCAGATAGAAGTGTATCAATTGATTGGTCGTGATGTCATCCTGCGCCACGACCGGATGTCCACTTCGGGGAAGCCGCCTACATGAAATGACATTTTCTGGATTTATTCTAATATTGTTCTGATTTCCTTCTAATTTCATATTCAAATGATAAGTACTTATGCTGTGTACCGTCACAATAGAATGAACCTTACTGTTTCCCAGCTTATTACTGCTGGCTACTTGGTTCGGTTATCCATCGATGCTACAGGCGTCTGCCCATTTGAACAATCCTGCATTGGCAAACATATCCAAACACCATAGACTGTTTGACAGTGTCTCCAATTGGAGCATATCCGGTAGGGCAGATATCCCTTAACAACGCCCTGCGGCTGGGACACCGCGGGATTATGGTTGGCTGACGGGTACGACACCGCTCTTGCTCCCACCTTGACCCCAGGTTAGGTCGAAAGATTTCATCGGACTAGAATAGTTCCACGGGTTACATTTGTCCCGAATGTCTGTCTTGGATGTGATGGTTTTTCCAATTTGAGTATATTGCAAATCCCCAGTGGCAACATGCTTGCCACCTAACATGCGCGTCGGGAGCATACGGATATAGAAGATCAGAGACTTGGGCCTGGACAGCACTGCTGCCTAGCCCTTGCATTTTGGCTCTGACAGTGACATTTCCAAATGTGTATACGAGAACGACTTACACGGTCAATCTCAGAACTTAGCGCTAGGTTGGTATATGCTGTCTGATTGAATTCAGGCTCAATATATTTTTCTGTGGTGGTTTGTTCATGGTATATAACGGGAGAACTATACTCATGTACACTCGAAGGTATTTGTATTAACAGAATTGACGCCAACATGGAATGATATAGACATACTTGATCATCTTAAATTGTCACCGCATCAGTCGGGGCATCCTCATTCCAGGGTTCAACCGAAGACTCCCAATTCCGGACGCGTATCACCCGATCCATCGCGCCTCGTATCCTGCGCACTTCTCCCCGGCTCACATACGCCTTCTTGCCCTCCAGCGCCGCAGAATGAAACGCATCAGCCTGGACCGAGCGATAAATCCCCGACACATTAGTCGACCGTACCCCCCCACCGACAATAATCTGCGGAATGACCGTTTCAGACTCCGAGTTCTGCTCGCGCCGCTCCTGCTGCCGTTGGACCAGTCTCCCTAACGGCTCAACGCAGTCGCTCGCCTTCTTCCCTGGAGGGCCTCCACACGTAAGAATAGACTGGAACCCACACGCGGCAATGTCATCCACGGCACGCTCCCACTCTGCCTCCGGGATCAGGTCAAATGCCCGGTGAAAAGTGCATGGTCGTCCGTCAGCGAGGTCAACCAGCATTTTGTTCCTGGATATGTCGACCAGCGGGCTTCCTTCATCTGCGTCTGTTCGTCGCAGAATCCCGAAGACAAACCCATCGGCGCCCGCCTCTTTCATCTTCGCCATCGTGGCTTGCATCTCTACATACTCGACCTCCTCGTAGAAAAAGTCCCGCGCATGAGGCCGGATCATCACATACACCGGAACCGTAACCTGGGCTTTCACCGACGCGACCGTCTCCGCTGACGGTGTCAGCCCCCCGGATGCGTAGTCCGAGCATAGCCTGCTAGGGGTTAGTTATTTGATACCTCTGGGCTACTGGTCACCACCCCGCCGCCCCTTACTCGGCAGCGAGGGGGGGGAGGGGAGAAAAGTAAGGAAGAACCACGCACTCAATCCGATCGGCCCCCGCCCTCGCAGCAATCAAAGCCGACTCTCCGCTAAAACAAGCGATTTCCAACAGCGCGGAGTTCGACATGGTGGTGGTAGTCGCTGTCGCGTCGTCCAAATCCTTCATTGACCGCGGACGGTGGCGCGCGTCTTTGTCCCGAGGCGCCCATCGCGGTGGGGAGTCGTCATCGCGCAGCCGCCGTCGTCCCCGCTGCTGCACGTAATGGGCGATTAATGCTGCGCCTACGTTGTATGCCACCGCCATGCCTGCCGCCGCAGCCGCGGCGGCCATTACGGCGCTTCGCCGGTGCAGGCGGATTGGGGGCATCTCAGCTTGGTCTGGGGGGTTCCATCTTGGAGATGAAATGGCTGTTCTCCACATGATCGGATTGTGGGTTCAGGGGGGATTAGCGTGGTGTTTTCTCCTGTGCATAGTGACAAAGCTTTTTTTAATGCAGAATTTGAACTGCTCTTAGTGGCTGTTATGGGCATCTAGCTTAGTCATGATGCATAAATTTGATCCTTGTTATATACACACACACGCGTGTCGGAGAATATACATTCTGCTTCTTTTGTTGGTTAGGGTACTACTTCTTCAGACTTTCTATTATCTATAAGTAATTGGGTTGTCTTATCTTATTACTCTTCTACGATATATTACTATAATTGTACGTGTTCTGGATCTATCTATTGGACAAATTTTCCTAATCGTGTCCATATATATTTTACTCACAGGCGCCAGCATACTTGACCAAGCAGCCGCCCTTTGCAATGTTCACAATATCTGGGTCTTGGTACGATCTTTCACCAGGTACATTTCCTTGTAGTGTCAACCAATCCTTAATTACATGGGCACTTCCTCCATATGTACATATCAAGGTGTTCGAACACCAATTTCGGAAAGCCTCCCGGCACTTGATGCTATAATTCACAAAACTTCAATCAAAGTACATCCATATGCCCTCTAGATAGCTTTTTCGAGGTGTCAATTTGGGATCTTCCTTCACAATAGCAAAAAGCTCCCTTGGTGTCACTGTTTGGCCAGCAATATAGGTGAACTCCGCCTAGGGAGTATGGTCCGCCTGCAGAAGCGCGACTGCCGCCTGAACGATGTCGCGAGCCGATGTCAAGGTGATCTATTGCAGCCCATCCCCGTATAGATCGAAGATTCGCTCTTCGTGATTCATAATCCACTCATTCCCAATATCTCCTTAATAACGCTTTGACGCTGGTACAAGATAGTCCATGAACCATCCATTGCAGATGAATGACCATTTGATTGTAGCTTGCTTCCGTAAACGCTCGAGGACGGCCGTTCGTGACCTCGAGAGATATAACTCTTGATCCGGGAAATCTTGCATATTGATCGTCCACGCCGAAGGGATATAGCGCTTGCATCTGGGAGTCAAACGGGAGGCTTCGAGGATCGCGAGAAAGCATGTGATATTTTCATCGTTGGATCCATCGAGGGTAGAAATGATAGCATCAAAATCGTCGAGCTTCTCTTTCAAGTCATCCACCGTATAATTGGTAGCTCTGACTTGAACATTGGGGACTTGAAATGATTTTGCGGCAGATCGGGTCAGCATCACAACCTCATGTGATGATTTACTGAGCTCCTCAATGAAACAAGCTCCAAGATCTCCGACAACGGCAATTGCGATCTTCATACTGGGCCGCAACGTGTGTTCTTTCTCAGACTTGGACCAGTTGGGCATGGATGGCGCTTGGAGACTCGCATTCATAAATACCTTGTTCTTCGTGTTGAATTATCTGACCGGTTAAGACCATCAACCCATAATAGGGCCACTAGAAACATACGGCAGATCGCTCAAGATGGAAAGTGTGAATGAGAGTGGATTTACTTGCTGCATATGTCCGCGCCAACTGGTATCCCCATCGCATTTTGACTGTTTTAGGCAAGTCTGATCAAGTGCGGGGAGATAAACATCATACGCCACAGGCACAAGCTAACTTTTGGAGAGACACAGGAAAGCCCAACACCATAGGACCTTGGGAGAACGATAGGATGGTATTGACCATTTTATGCCAGTCCTCCCATATTCACTTATCTATGATTTGTGTGCCAATGTCAGCTTGGGTCCCCCTCTAGCTCAAGGGGTCGCCAGGTGACCCCGCACTAGGAACCCCACACTTGAAGTAGATATTCCCTTTTTGGATTATAAGCGAAGCGCTTTTGTCTGATGTTGTTGCAGATGACTGTACAGTATATTTGCTACTCACATAGCCAAGACGCGTCACTCAGGGATGACCTTGTATTCGGGAGATCCGTCTGTCACATTACATTTGAATAGGAGACGCCATTGAAAGAGACAATTGTCGTCGTGGCGCGACACGGTGAGCATTCTAACGTGGAATTTTGTGTGAGGTAGCCGAGGCAAAATCTTCAACCAAAATAGTATCCTATACAGAAGCAATGCCTCAATTCGCGATACGTAGGTGGTTGGATCGTGGTGGTGGGGCCTGACCGGCTCGCATGTGCGTTTCATCCCTTACCACCTTCCAATTCTAGGTGCGAAGCGATCGGGAACAGATGCAACATGTGTATGGGATGCGAAAGGCCATCCTGATGTTTATTTAAATAGAATCATGCCAGCCATTGGAAAAAAAACCAAATACCCCCATACGATCACTTTCGACGAGCCTCCAGACAGCCTTCAAACCGGCCAAGTGGCTTATATTCAGAATGGCGCCCTCGACTCCGAATCTGCATGGGTCCCAATCCCCCGCGTCTATTCCTTATGGTCCTTATACCTCGTTTCCTTGGGAGCCGTTGCCCGAGTATGGCGGCTCCAAGTCGGTGATCTACCGCTCGGAAGACGGGAATATTGTCGCTGCTGCTGCTACAGAATCCGGAACCGCCACTCTCACCTACCCGTGCGATGAATTTTTCTACGTGACTGCGGGGTGGGTTAGAATGAATGTTCATGGTGGTGACCATTTTGTTCTCAATGCGGGGCAATTCATCTACTTGACAAAGGGTACAACGGTGGATTTTGAATTCGGGCCGAAGTTTGCCAATATCGCTGTTTTTATAGACAGCAATCGTGTGGACCTGTTGTGATGGGAGGTTGAAGAGTGATGCATGGGATTATTCAAGAATATTCAACAAAGAATTCTTGCATCTAGCGATAGTTCACTGCCAGTCCAGCGTCATTTCCTGGTCGTCCAGAATATGATAGATCCGGAATTGCATAGAAAGACTTGCGAGAATCCCCCTTTCTTGTTATCTCTCTTCTTCTTCTTTTTTGTCTCGCTCGGCAGGTAGTTAAAATGAGGTAAGCTCGGGATAAGTCTCTATATTGTAGACTCCTGTCTGTCCGCGGATAGCGTAGCACACCAGTTAGGGATTATCAAGAAGTGGGGACCACGCTTTGCGAGTAGTTTCCTCTTCTGACTTCTATCCGAGCCGGTGGACCCTGGACCCACCTAATCCTCTGGAGTTTACGTGCAAGATAGTGTACTTCGTACACTGTACCTAGGTAGCTGAAAGGCCTGTTTTGACGAATTCAATCGTCAAGTGTATGTTCCTGTTAATCGAAACAGCTGGAACCCACTAAGATGGAATATGTCATCTAGGCGTTGAATATTGGGGTGGACTTATGCATCTACTTGTTAAGGTGGGCCGATATTGCCGATGTGTGATCGAGTTTGGTCCTAGACTCGAAAGTTCGAACGAGAGCTGGATCTTCAATTGTTAGCATGGGATCCCGTTTCTGCCCGCGTGGAAGAGACTTTCTCAGAAAGAGTCTCAAGCATCATGGCTTGATAAACCTCTATCGGATCTTCGGAATAGCAAGTGATTTGTGTGAGTTTTTAGGAGCGGGGATGAGGCAAGCACCGACAGTCCCCTCTCCGGAGATAAAAGATGTCATTAGATAGTACACCCTGTAAAGAGTCACAAACTTGAATCAGATATCTATTGGTAGCTAGATTACCACTTTGCAAGCACTATCACTTTCAGCCGCTAGTTCTTATTGAAAACCGCCAAGTCTTCTGGAAGGGACTATCAGAGAGTGTGAGAATACCAGCTGAGATGGGGTATCCACGCCCCTGGGACACTCCGTTAACGACTCGAGTTATTTGATAATACAGGTCCAAATGGGCAGTCAATTGTATCAAACGCTAGATATTCCGTGGAGATTGATGGCACCCATAGAGTGATTCAAAGATGAAAAGCACCTTGAAAACAGATTTAATAGCACGTGAAATTTTTAAAGAAAACGTCTGTCAAAGAACATGAGCAGAAGCCCAAATTTGATGTAAACAATGTTTTTCTGTTCTCAAGTGATCTCCAAACTTGACCAAAGTGTGTGATATTCTCCGTCTGTGTAGAAGGAAAGTTCATGGCGGGCGTGTAGATTCCAACCTGTTGCTCCGAAAGTGAACGTTATGCCATATAAGACGGTAACATAATTCATGTCTTGCGAGTCAGTAGGCTTCAGATTGAATGGAAGGTATTTCGCTGGAGAATTACTTGAAGCTGCGACAGGTTTTCCATAAAAGTTGGACAACTAACATCATGGATCATGGTGGAAAACTGCAACTAGGGCTAAGACATGAGGCTGTGTAAATAGCCAGCAAACTACCTTTTGATGGGAAGATGAGTTTAGCAGCAGACAAACTAGCTATAACATTGTCATATCATGCAAAACAATTATGAAATGTTCCATCTAACTGTCAACATGCTTCAACACCACGTGTCCACACTTCCCTGACCAGAGATCATCACCGCTAGTAGCTAGTGATTTTCTGCCTCCATTTGTTCTAATTTAGCCACCCTTGCGGCCTGAAACGCCTTAAACTGCCCATGACGACTAACGGAAAATTCTCTGGATCATAAACGAAGGAGGTATCACCATCTTGACCAAGTGGAGGGGAAGACGCAAGATGAGATAAGTGCGGGGAAGGCACCACGGCATGCTTCATGTCATCAAGATCGGTAGATACGGCGGCCCAACCTATGCCTCTGGGAGCTGATGTCCCTCCTTCTACACCACAGATTCATGCCATCTAACCTAGCCGTCGTCTATAGGCAACTACTCATCCATTCAACTCCGCAAAGGAGACCCCATCATGTCCATACGTCCGGTTATCGCCATTGCCGGCCTCGCCTGTGAAACATCCACGTTCTCTCCCGCGCGAACCAAAACCCCGGGTGCATTCCATCCCAAGCGTGGACAGGAAATTATCACCGAGTATCCCTTTTTGCAAAGTGGTAGGCCCCTCGGTGATGCTGCCAGCTGGCATGGCGCCCTCATCGGCCACGCCCTCCCAGGGGGCGTCGTCGTGCGATCGGTGTACGAGACCCTGGTCGAGGAAATTCTGAACCGACTGGGGGAGATAGTCGCGTCAACAGCTATCCATGGCCTCTGGCTCGATATCCATGGCGCCATGTGCGTCCAGGATCTCGATGACGCGGAGTCAGACCTCCTCGGCCGGGTTCGGTCGGTCATTGGCCCCGACGTCCTGGTCTCTGCCTCCATGGACCTCCACGGGAACGTGTCGCACGATCTAGCCCACCAGACGGACCTGATTACTTGCTATCGGTCGGCACCGCACGAGGATGAGCTCGAGACCAAAGAGCGTGCCTGTCGCAACCTCGTCGATCTATTCAGTCGCGTCCCGCCAATCCCCCGACCGCTGAAAGCATGGGTCCCCGTCCCAATCTTACTTCCCGGGGAACAAACATCCACCCGTGTGGACCCCGCCAAAAGCCTCTACCAGCTCGTGCCTCAAGTGGAGACCCTCCCGCATGTCATCGACGCCGCTATCTGGGTTGGATATCCCTGGGCCGATGAGCCGCGCAACCGCGCCGCCGTCGTGGTGACCGGATGGGACTGGAAGACAGTGGCCGGTGGTGCTGAGAAACTCGCGCAACACTTCTGGGAGGATCGCGACAAGTTCCACTTTGTTGGTCCTGCGGGGTCTTTCGCCGAATGTATCAACACGGCGTTGGCTTCTCCCGCGCGACCGTTCTTTATCTCCGACTCGGGCGATAATCCCACCGCTGGTGGATCAGGCGACGTCACGTGGGGGTTAACGCAGCTGTTGGCGTTCTCTGAATTTCAGGGTCCTTCCGGTCCGACTGTCATCTATGCTAGTGTGCTAGGGCCCAAGGCGGTGCAGACTATGGTCGAGGCAGGGGTGGACGCGACCGTGACGGTCACTGCTGGAGCCGAGGTCGACGATTTACACGCTGGCCCGATCACCATGACCGGACGGGTGCATGCTATCAAGCACGGTGACCGAGATGCTATCGTCGAAGCTGTCCTCCAGGTGGGCACCGTCTTCGCGATCCTGACCCAACTGCGGAAACCGTACCATCATGAGCACGACTTCACAAACCTACAACTGCACCCGCGTTCGGCGGCCATTGTGGTCGTTAAGATCGGGTACCTGGAGCCTGAACTCCACAATATGGCGGCAGATTGGATGCTGGGTCTGACCCCAGGAGGGGTCGATCAGGATCTGGAACGGTTGGATCATCGTCGTATTCGTCGTCCTATGTGGCCGTTTGATAAGGAATTCCCCAATCCTCCAAACTTGTCGGCTCGGATGATTCCTGCTTCTAATGAGCCGGCGAGGGAGCCTGAAGATTGGGTGTGGGTTTAGCACCATAGACTCGTCTTTTTGGATTGCATATAGGCCCTCAAGACATTGGAAATTTGGTAGTTGTGATAGAAATGAGTGATTAATGTTGCGATCGGCACAAACTCGAGGTTGGGATGGATAGGGCTTCGACGATCACCTGCTCCGTCCTGCTACCATACATTTCCATACTCCTGCAAATATAGTGTAATTACGGAGAGACGTCCTTGCGCTCGCGGTTGTAATCACCATGTCTTGGATTGGGAGACAGCTAGTCTCGTGCTACAACACTACAGTAGTGCGAGAAGACACCACCATGGACTTCTTCGAGACTCGTATTGTGTTGCCTCGCGAATTGAATCGTTAGTATGGTTGTGGCTTTGGCAACTGAGGACATACAATCGCCTTGACCTGATCTGCATTTGTTTGAGTTCAAACACGAGACATTTGGGTAACAATGCGTTCATCAATATATTTATAGATATTGGGATGGATCTCCGATGGACGCCCATATCAAAACACGAGATCAAACATCCACTATCACTAGACCGTCTCGTATATACGACCGTTGAATGTAACCTCCCTTACCGATTGAGGCCATCCCCACGGCGGCAACACCCGCCACCGGAAATAGGGGCGGGGAAGCAGAGTACATAAACAATGATCAGGAACGTCGCAGGGAATAGATAATTTGCAGTGATCAGCCAAGTATAACATCACCATGCGTCTAGCCAAATCTCTCCTCCTCGGAGGTCTCCTACCACAGATTGGCGCCGCCACCCGCCATGCAGACGATACCTTGCACCCCGGGACGCCCGAATCGGTCGGTCTTCTCCCGGAGGCCCTAAAGGATATGCAGAAGAACATCTCGGCGTATGAGAAACCAGCCAACTATGGGGACTCTACGGACGGTGAAGTCCGGCCCATCCAGCCGTCAACCGCTGTTATCGGTGAGTATGCCTTCACAGTAGATGGGTAGAGGCCATGCTCATTCACCCCAGTCGGCCACGACAACACCATCGTATCGCATTTCGCGTCCGGTCAGATGCTGCTATACGCAGACATCGATGGCACGAAACTCCCCGAGTCGGAGCAGATCCAAGCCGAGCCAGACACCATCTACGACATGGCCAGCCTCACCAAGATCTTCACCACGATAGCAGCCTTGCGCCAGCTCGACGCAGGCACTGTCGCCCTCGACGCACCCGTCGCCTCCTACCTGCCGGGTTTTGCAGCAAACGGCAAGGAAGACATCACCCTCCAGATGCTTCTCACTCACACGTCGGGCTTTCCCGCCGACCCAGATCCCCCGCTGTACGACAAAGCATACAAGACGGTTGAGGACCGCAAGGCTGCCGTGGTCAATCACACCCTGACTGACACCCCGGGGTCGACATTCCTCTACTCAGACCTCAACTTCATGACGGTCGGCATTCTCCTTGAAACTGTGACTAGCAAAGGTCTCGACGAGCTCGTCAACGAGTATACCGCCCCGCTGGGCATGCGCGACACCTTCTTCAACCGAGGTAACGTCGAGGGCTCCGCCTTCGCTCCGTATCCCCGGGTCGCGGCCCAGGAATTCCAACCCGATGACGTCATGGGTCGCGCCCAGCCCGTCCGCGGCGTCGTCCACGATGAGAACGCCTGGTCGCTGGAGGGCGTGTCGGGCCATGCGGGCTTGTTTTCCACGGTCGCCGATACGGCCATCTTCTGCCAGATGATCCTGAATGGTGGTTCGTATGGGGGTTTCGAGGCGCTGAAGCCTGACACCGTTGATCTGCTGTTTAAGAACTTTAATGAGCGCTTTGAAGGCGATGAGCATGGGTTGGGTTTCGAGCTCAATCAGTACTATACTGCTGGTCCGATGGCTAGTTTGGAGGTTCGTCATCTATTTCACCCCGAGTGTTGGGTTTGTGGTGGGCGGCGCTAATGGAATTGACAGACGGCGAGTCATACAGGCTTCACCGGCACGACGCTCGTTATCGACCGCCCGACAAACACGTTCTTCCTGCTATTCGCAAACCGTGTCCATCCAGACCGAAATTGGTCATCGAACAATATTGCCCGAAAGGCGCTGGGCTACTGGGTTGCCAAGGCACTGGGGAGAAAGGTAGATTTTCCATCTATGTAATTTGTAACTACATATATCCGTCTCAGGAACATCTCCGGGCAATGTACAGGGTCATCGTCATCTCATAACAAAATTCATCGTCCGTTCAGTTGCTCGGAACAGGCGCGTCGGCCGCGTCAACCCCCGCGTTCCAGCGGTACTTGGACGCAGGGTGGTCCGCCGGCGGGCCACTCTGTCCAGGTCGCTGGAACAAGTTCTCGCGATAGGTGCCCTTGGGCGCGGCGTAGTCGTCCCAGAAGAGACCGCGACGGCGCAGCTCGGGAATCAACAGCTCGATAACGTCGATGAACGTGCCGGGTTTGATCGCGTATGCCTGGTTGGGTTAGCGTTGTGTTCTATTGCGTAGATATGAAGGGAATACGTACCAAGTTGAAGCCGTCAATGTCGGCTTCGTTCACCCACCGCTCCATCACGTCCGCCACTTGTTGCGGCGTGCCGACGGGCGTCGCGCCTAGCCCTCCGACCGTGATGTGCTGACCCACTGTGCTCTTGGTCCATTTAGCGTGGCCAGGCTCAGCCTTGGACCATCCTTCGACCGCAGACCTACGCTTGTTAGCTTCTTTCACTATAGATCGCGACAGTGAGCAAAAGGAGACCCACCGGATCGCATTGCTCTGCACGTTCCGCAGCTCCTCGTCCTCGGCGTACGTGTCGAGATCAATCCCCGTCCACCCTCCAAACAGCGCCAGCGCCCCGTCGATGGACCCCAAACTCCGGAAGTACTTGAACTTCTCGACGGCTTCCTCCTCCGTCTTGCCTAGAATCGGGCACAGCAGCGCCAGGAACTTGATGCTCTTGGGGTCGCGACCGAACTCGGTCTTCGCCAGCTCGCGGATCTCCGCCACGTTCTTGGCCACCGAGGCGGGGCTCATGCCTGCCACGAAGATTGCTTCCGCGTGTTGCGCCGCGAACGTCTTGCCCGCCTTGGAGGTGCCTGCTTGCAGGATGACGGGCGTGCGCTGTGGGCTGGGCTGGCAGATGTGGGGGCCCGGCACGTTGAAGTATTTCCCTTCGTGGTTGATTTCCCGCACACGAGCCGGGTCGGTGTAGATTCCCTTCTCGCGGTCGAGGACGACGGCGTCAGATCGCCAGGACGATTCCCACAGCTTGTAGGCAACTTTGACGTATTCCTCTGCGACGGCGTAGCGGTCGTCGTGCTGCATGGTGTTAACCAAATAGTTAACGAGGGAGGGTGAGAAGGGCTAACCTGGGGGAGTTGCGCGTAGCCGAGGTTTTTGGCGGCGGAGTCGAGGTAGCCTGTCACAATCTGTCCCTGTCAGTGGAGCTCACGGTCGTCCCTTGTTATAAGTAACTTACGTTCCATCCGACACTGTGATGCAAGATTAGTATACACCTATTGAAGAAGGGCATGGGATACATACCGTCCCTTGGTCAGATGATCCACCGTGGACAGACGTCGAGCCAGGTGGTAGGGTTGCTCATATGTCGTCGTGACGGTCACGCCAAAGCCAATGCTCTTTGTGACAGCCGCCATGGCCGGAATAACCGACATGGGCTCGTTGACCGGCCACTGGGCGCCGGAGACCGTGGCGGGGCCCTGGTTCCTGGGGCCCTTGTATACATCATAACAGCCTGGCGGGTCAGCATGCAAACCACAAGTCGGGTCGACAGGTACACATACCCAGAACATCGGCAATGAAGATGCCGTGAAACTTGGCTTTTTCCAGCATCTGCGCTAGCTCGGTCCAGTGCTCGATGTCGTTGAACCGGTGCGACTCATCCTCGGGGTGCCGCCACAGTCCGGGCGACTGGTGGCCACTACCTGGATGTTGTGAGCTTGGTCTGACTCAGGAAAAAGCTGGGTCCTGTATCCAAAGAAGGCGGAGTACGAACACATTTCCACAAAGGCATTGAGGATGAGCGACTTCTTCGGGGCTGACTCGGCCATGGTGATGTGGCTGAGGATGCGCGGAATCGATTGATTGCGTATCGCAGGCTAAAATCACGAATCGAGTCCCTTCGATCTTGTGGAGGCAGTCTAATAGAATACTTGGACAATAGCAGGAGATCAGAAAGACTAGTTTGTTCTTCCAATCGGGGAGAGGAGGGGGAGGGCTGAGTAGGTGGGAAATAGGATACTATGTATGACACTGTGGCCAAGCGTCTATCGCCCGAGAGATGCAGTATACCCGACTGGCATCAGCGTGGGACGCGATGACGCGATGCAGGGATGCGCAAATCGGTAGAGCTGGAGACGCCGCAGGACGTGGATCTGGCGGTGGTGGTTCGCTCGTTGATGAAGATCTTCCCCGTCCCGTCACCCACCCGCCTTATCACGCAATCACTCCCCTCTGGTTGGTATCCGCAAACTCACGCACCTCACATTCGCGACCGAAATGAGATATATGGATTCCCAATAATAGGGGAGAAGTTTGAGATCAAATGCCAAGGAGAGAAATTGGCCAGGGTACAGGTGGATGGTGCATATTGCTAGTACCGTGAGTCTAAGTCGCAGTACAGGACCTAGTACCCGCAAAGTGTCTGGTTTCGCAGCCAGATGACATTTCGACCCCATCACAGCTATAATTCTGTTCAAATTCGAGGTTTCTCTCATTTCACTTCCAATGACTTCATCCTGGATCTTGCTTATCTATGATGTCCGGGATCGACCCCCCAGCGAGCATGAAGAATGTAGCAGAGGCCCGTGAACCGGGTTCCTGGGTAGAAGCACCTCATTCATATAGTCCATCATATCATTGCGGGGCGGTCTGACCAGCCTATGACAGCTACCAAAGAATAAGCTTGTCCAGGGGATCAATCCTTGCAGCGTAGGGTCCCTGTGCGTCGCTGTGGTTTAGTCCTGCGTGCCTAGGGGTGTGCCTGATTTATTTAACTGGATGATATCCACCCGGCGTCCAGAAGCTTGGCTTAGGTAGCTACCAGTTAATATCACTCTTGCTTTGGTATTTGGTGTGTCTTTAGTGGTCGGTAATCTCATCACGTCTTTCATCCAGTATGGTTGACCTCCAAGCGCGGAGTAGCAGTGGCACCGTGCAGCCGCCGCTCTCCCAGGCTGTCGGATATGTCATTGTGGTCATCGTCGGTTTGGTCATCGCCTTTGGTAAGTTTTCTTGTCAATGTTGTCAGTGGGCAGCAAATCACTGACATTTCCAGCGATGATGTTGGTGACGCGGTTCCTCAAGCAGACCGCTGGAGAGGACAATAGCAAAACAGAAATGTATGGCTTTTCTTAGCGCTCTGTGGGCGACATCATTGACATGGATCAGGTTCATGACTGCAAATCGGTCGGTTCGAAGGGGACTCACTGCTTCGGCAGTCATATCGGTATGTCATCTCCTCAATATTCCGTTATCCCGCTCACCTCTGTAGTCATGGCTTTGGACAACAGCCCTGCTAGGATCGTCTTTCGTCGGATACGATTATGGTTTGTCGGGTCCATTTTGGTTCGCTGCCGGGTGCAGCCCCATGATCGTGTTTTTCGCCTTGCTCGGAATCTCCTGCAAGCGCAAGATCCCCGAGGCTCATACGTCGCTCGAGGTGGTTCGCATCCGATATGGGCGAGCCGCACACATTGTATACATGGCGTTGTGTCTGGTCAACAACATCTTCGCGTGCGCCAACATGTTGTTGGGTGCCGCTGCCGTCATCTCCGCCATGTGAGTGAATGCGGGAGCTTGGTCACGACACCTTTGCTAACCCGAATTCATAGGACCGGGATGCATGTCATCGCAGCAACCTTCCTGCTTCCTCTTGGTGTTACGGTCTATACATTTGTGGGAGGCATTAAGGCGACGTGAGTATCTCTCCCCCTGTCTACATATCAGTACTAACGAGCCAGGTTTTTGACGGACTACTTCCACACGGCCATTATCCTGATCATCGCCTGCTATTTTTCCATCAAGGCCTTTACATACGAGGAGATCGGATCCATCGAGGGTCTCTACAACCTAGTGGTTACAGCAGCCCAGCACCATCCCGTGTCCGGAAACCCTCAAGGATCGTATCTGACCATGACATCTAAGGGGGTGAGTCGTCCCACCACAGACCTTACGTCCAGTACCTAACGTTCCCAGGGAATCCTGTTTGGTATCCTCCACATCTGCTCCAATTTCGGCCTCGTCATCGTGAGTTTGCTCCACCTTCGCAGTCCATAATCTCTCTGACCATCCCAGATGGACACTAGTTACTTCATCAAGGCCTTCGCCGCTGGGCCGTCCTCCGTCGTGCCGGGATACACCATCGGTGGCATCGCCTACTTCGCCATCCCCTGGGCCCTGGGCACCATCATGAGCTCCGTTGCAGTTGGGCTTGAGAGTCATCCCAGCTTCCCTACCTATCCCCGAGTTAGTCCTTTTCCAGGCCTTTGTCGGATCCAATTGCTTATGTTTCCATAGCGAATGACGTCGAGCGAAGTCAGTGGCGGCCTGGTCTTGCCGTACGCCGCCATGGCAATCGCTGGTAAAGGAGGCGCCGCGGCCGTGCTCCTCATGACCTTCATGGCCGTCACCTCCACACTCTCCGCCCAAGTCATCGCCGTCAGTTCTATCCTCAGTTTCGACGTCTACCGAGAGTACTTTAACCGCAACGCTACCGACCGCCAGATCATCCGCGCCAGCCACTGCGGTGTTATCTTCTTCGCCGCTTTCTCGGCCGGTTTCAGCACTATGCTTCACTACGTTGGCGTCAACCTCGGCTGGACCCTATACATGCTCGGTAAGTGCACTACCAGGATCGCCACGCTGATCCAAAACTAACCAGGCTTGTCTAGGCGTTGTAACCTGCCCCGGCGTCTTCCCAATGGCATTCACCATCCTCTGGCGCCGCCAAAGCAAACCAGCCGCCATCCTCGCTCCCGTCATGGGCTTCGCCACCGGTATCGCCGTCTGGCTGGGCACAGCACACCACTTCGCGGGCTCGGTCTCCGTAGCCGCCACCGGTGAGATTCTCCCATGTGTCTACGGTACTGTCGCATCTGCCTGCTCCCCCATCCTCTACTCCGTCGTCATCACCGCCATCCGACCCCAGAACTACGACTGGACCGAGTTCAGCAAGGAGAAACTTGCCCTCGAGAATCTCGACGCGAACCTCACTACTGTGCACCACGAACACAAGGAGACGGCGTCCTCGGTCCCCTCTTCGGATGCTGGTGATCGTTTGGAAGATGGCCCCCAGGCGCAGGCTTTACTCGAGGCCAAGGACTTGAAGCGGTGGGGTCGCATTGCTGCGTTTTGGTCCATTGCCACGTTCCTGGGTCATTGGGTTATATGGCCGCTGCCTATGTATGGCTCAAAATATGTGTTTGAACGGAAGGTATGTCTACATCATCATTGTTGTTATTATCACTGGACAGGTCAACTAACTGTCCAATAGTTCTTCGCCGCGTGGGTCGTCGTCTCTATCATCTGGCTGTGGTTGACCATGCTCATCGCCATCTTCTACCCTGTTATCGACGGCGGGTTCCAGCAGATTGCCGAGACTTACCGTGTGTGGAGGAGTGGTGCTGGGGTGCAGCAGAAGCAGACGGTCGACGATTCTTCTTCCCCGTCTCTTAGTGAAGCGGCTCCAGAGGGTCTGAAGGGTGAGGGGCAGAATTGATCTTCCGTATTGATATATACATGCTTTCCTTTTTCTTGTTGATGGTTTGTTTTTGTGATATCCATTGTGAATTGCTAGAGCGTTGAATGTTTTTGCCTGCTTGTGATGTGTTCAGTTGAACGTTAGGTCTAATACAGGGCTTTCCTACCAATGGAGAGTGGTGGTTCTCGTTCTCTTGAGATAGGATCAAATTGTCGAATGTGCGTATGTCATCATCTCATAGTCTGGCACAGCCTTTACCCTACGCCCGTTGATCCACATGTCTCCGTTTTACTATTCCGGATGAAGGGACTACTGCGATGAGGAGACCGTGAGATGGAATTGGGCATAAGTGAGTCTTATTGTGTGATGCTGTGCAAGTCCAAACATTTTCATTGTGGGTGACTGGAAACGCCTGTCCCACCAGCCTGTGATAAATCCTCGATTCTTAATTTTAGGGAAGAATAAGATTGACTGTTCTATAGATAAGACCCACTTGGGTCCGTAGAACATTTGTTTAGATTGTGATTTGGCCCTGCTGGTCCTGCTAAAAATTCTGAAGTCGATTCCTCGCAGCAGCAGTCCTATGTAGAGAGTATAATGATGGATTGGGACGTCAATATTTTGGAAGCTAGCTCGTTGATCAGGGAGATGGTTGGAATGCTCTGAACTCCTCACGAGTTTCCCACACTTGTACGGGCGGAGTCTGGGACAGACAACAGCGGCCTGACAAATTCGACAGTGGCCTGCATCTCGTTCGTCTACGAAGTTCATCCCCACATTGTGGGCTAGGTTCCGTAGCGTGGATGCTTCAACAGAGAGCAGTTGCGCAAAGAATCATGGATACTTGAAGTATTCCCCGAATATCCTCCATGTCCCTCTATGGTCCAGTGTTCCATCTTGACCGGAAACTGAGACCTTCCTTGAATATATGAGAGGTGTGGATTCATGAGTGGCTCGAAGGGATACCGTGATCCAGGTACTGTGACCAGGGGCGCGCTATGGGGTCTATTCTCTGGACTCGGTATTATTTGTTCTATATATTGACTCAGGTAAATGGCACAGGCCGTGGTTAATCCCCGATACTACGGGCCTTCTATCACATAGATCTATTTGCCCATACCCATACTCCGTTCCTAATCTTCTCACCGCTACGTCGCTGCATTCCGCCCGCGAATGATAATGCTATTTGACATGGCCCCCTCGTGGTGCTGAGGTGAAGTATTCCACCGTACACGCTGGCCCCTATGGGTTCATACTGATACCTCACTATTCCTTCTTACCCTTTCAGTCTATTCTCCTAGACCCCAGCATTGCTATATCACCTCTTTAATAAGCAATACGTCCTTCAGACTGTTTTCCCACCCCTGATGACGGTGGATAAGTGGGTCGTGCGCGCCTGTTAAGACCAGGAAGACGGGTATTTGCTTCAGTCCTGTTGCTAGGGGATAACACGGTATGTCTGTGTCTTCTCGGTCTCCCAAAAGTGCCACATATTCATATTGATCCACGACGGGAGGGATTCTTTCCCGGTCCATCGGGCTACCCGGAAGTTCGACTGATTTCGGTCCCAACATTTGGATGCAGATCATCGGATCTAATCCGTTGCCGACAGGTACACTTGGCCCGGATGCCAAGGAGGATCTTTCTGGATCTTATACACCAAGCATTGGAGTTGGATTTAGGGACCGGACATGATGGGAATGGAACCAGGATTAGGGTCCTCGTGGTCACCTGCCCGCAGGACCCTGGACATCAACACTGACCAATAGATCATCCAAATACTTCAAAGTAGCTATTTATGCTCTAGAGTATGTTTGACTGGTAACTGTACTATTTCACTGTGCGCTATATTTACACACAGCGTCGGCAGATGTTTTCCTAACCCTCTCATTCCGCAATCCTATTCTAGTTCAAAGTACATATCGGGGACGAGCCTTGTTTTCGGATGGCTGCGAAAGCCATGGCAGCGTGCCTCCTTGAAGGTTGCAACCGTGTGCGCTCTTGTGTTAGATTAGAAGTCTTATAACCATTATTTCGACCGTGTGTTCAATAAACGAAATAGAATATAGAAATGGAATAGGATAGGTGACTGAAAAATGAACGCTTGTTCATTTCCCTTTTCAATAAATTCCAGCCCTTTAGCCCTTTGTTTAACAACATCTAGAATGGTTATTCTGACTGTCCGTAGATCGATACATAAGCTCGCCATATAGCCACAAAATAAATACTACCAACACCTCATAATAGACCCAAGGGACAAGAAAATTTCCCATCGATCCCTGCACAGACAACCTGTCGATCCCTGCGTTATTTGACTACGGCCCATGGTGATCGTCATTCAGTCACCCGCTGTGGGCCACGGTCACCGTCCATCGTGGCATGAGATGTGACATCCCAATTCCCCCATCAGCGAACCACACTATTAACTACCCGACTAGTCCCTCCTACCGGTGCTTATTCTGGTCGACCCTGTCGATCATCCATGGTGAACATCTCATGTTCAATTCAGTGGCCTTCATTGGACTGTTTGGTACTGATCGCCCGCATATCCCCTGCCCCTTGGACTTGCAGCTTGCAGTAGCTTCTATATCTTATTTTCTTCCATTCTTCTTCTTGTTGTTTTCTTTCTGCTAATTCCCATCATGCTTTTGGACTGTGTCATTACAACTATCTTCTGGATGGTCAACGCCTTCCTCGATGACATCCTTTGATTTGATACACCCCCTCCTTCCCACGCGATGAGAGCCCGCTCGCTGTTTTTATTTGCTGTTTCCCTCACCCCAGTCACCTCATGGACCGTGGACTCGTCCTGTGGCTCAGCCCACAAGCAAGGTGGTATGCTCAGGTCGCTAGTTTCAACTTGGAGACAATCAACCTCTTACTAAACCTACTAATATTGACCTGTAGACAATCATGCTCTTATCCACCGCGGCATGGACCAAACCATGAGCATGGCCCAGAGCGCCCTAGCCACCCTCCACGCCCTCAAACACACAACAGCCCCGTCAATCCAACACCAAGGTCAGCTCGATCTCTTGAATAAGGTGTTCGCCCCCCTCGTATCGCACCCGCATCATCATCACCTCCCCCATGTCGCACACGACCATCCC
This sequence comes from Aspergillus candidus, assembly GCF_002847045.1. Lineage (NCBI taxonomy): Eukaryota > Fungi > Ascomycota > Eurotiomycetes > Eurotiales > Aspergillaceae > Aspergillus > Aspergillus candidus. The sequence continues at coordinate 121,496 of NW_020194062.1, read as the reverse complement.
GTTTACCACGCGATGGAGGCCCTCTTCGGTAGCATTGCCGCATTACGAAACCCCTCTGCAAACCACAAGATTCCCCCTATTAAGGTTTACTGCGATTTCGCGCGCATCCACGAAGATCACCTTTGCCATGGTCGCGCCGCCCCCGGTATCGCCTGCGACACTCACCTCGAGAGGGAGTTCCCTATCAGCCCTCTCTATACCGAGTGCCGGACCGGACCCTCGTCCCTCCCGGTTCTACCGGCCGAAGCATTCGGCCATGCGTCCCCACACCACCATGATAAGCACATCCCTGTTCAGATATGCAGGGATTATCTCGATCGGATTAAGGCGCTCCCGGAAGGAAACTTTGTTAGTCCGCCTGCCATCTTCAATATCTCTCAAACTCCTGACAAGATCATTTACATTCAGGTTGATACTACCCCCCGTCAACTGGTCATGCAGCCATCCGCCATCGACAGACGGATCTTCAGCCACAGACCCAGCCAAAACATCCCCCCGTATTTTGACCTAGCCCTGCTCCGCGAGCTGGTGACCGTCGTCCAGCGAGAAACCGGGCCGTGGGCTGGGAACGACTCCGTGTCGGCTCCGGCCACGATCACCCCTGACTCACTCGTGGATTTCACTCTAGGTAGGTTCGCCTCCCTTATCACCCGGACATTAAGTCTAACGACCACAAGGTTCCGTGCTCCTTCAGGCGGAGGATAATTTCCTAGCAAAGCAGCGTCATTCTAAAATGACATTCCTATCGCGACGTTTTCATGGGTGATCTGGTATGATAGTCGGGGTTTCGTCCCATGTAGGTGAGCCTATATGTGCCGAAAAGTACTCGGCCCCACGCTCAGGCTTCTTGTTCGACCGTTCCGTCATCAGTCACCGGTTCCACCAGCTGTGCGTTCACCTTAGCTGGGTGGGATTGCTTCTCACCGCGAGTATTTGTGGTAGAAGCATACCCGCTACAGGTAAATAGTCAATGGCTGATCATTCCCAATCTATACTGTGCACGTCGTGCCTCAACATGGGAAGCGGAATTGTTTCCCGCAATATTCCCGTGTGTACAAAAAAATCAATTTCATAGAATAATCATAATGTCTAATTGCATTGTCTACAGAGGGTATGTGTTGTATTGCACTCTGGGTTCATTAAATATATCACTAGTCAATAAGACTAAATATAACTAGCCAGCTTACCTGTTTGACAATTTGAGACACCCCTATCTAAACCGTGTTGCAAGGAATTACCCCTCGGCGACAGATAATACTATCAGATTTCTTTGCTTCGCAGGGAAGGGACCCTTACGCTCTTCATGCCCTCAAGGCCTATACTGGATGTTGAGATATCGGTAATATCAAGCCCGACCAAGTCCGAATTCGGTATCTTGGTGCAGAGGTTGAGATATACAGATAAGCTAGGGCTCTCGGTGCCCCTGTAGGGTTTGTATCTAACACTAGTCTTGGTCAACCACTCGCCGCTACACCCCGCTTCCCTACACGATTCTCTACAGGCGTACATTGTGATAATCAACCATGCTTGATTCAAATAACAACGACTCCCTCTGCTCTCCCCTCCAAAATCATACAGTATAAATCTATTACATCCACAAACACGGTTCCGTCCACTGGCCGCAGCCTAATTATACAAATTTCCCCCCACTCCGTTCCGGTCCACATCCTCCCAGTCAACAAGCCTCTCATCGCCGACTCTGGATAATCGCATCGGAGATCTTCTCCGCCAACATATCTATCTCTCCATCAACACATGTACATCCGTTAAATTGGGGAAACTTACAAACAACCGACGATGGATGTCCTGGGGGCAGGAGGGGAAACGCACTGGCATCGACCACCCGCAACCCCTGCACCCCGAAGACACGCGCCTGATGGTCCACCACGGCCATGGGATCGCTCGACACGCCCATCTTGCACGTGCAGGACGCATGCCATATCGGGCTCATCGTGTTCCGGATGTACTCCAAAATCTCCTCATCTGATTGGACATCACTCCCCGGATAGTACTCTGCGCCGTCCAAGACGCCCGCCATGGGTGCACTCTCAAAGAACTGGCGCGTGCGCTTGAAGATCGCCACGGCCAGCTCCTGGTCCGCGGGGTCTGTCAGCCAGTTGGGGTTGATCTCCGGCAAGTCGGCAGTGTCAGCCGATCGCAACGTCACATTGCCGCGTGAGAAGGGGGTCAGGAGTGTGCCCAGGATGCTGGCGTAATTGTGTCCGTCTCTGGGTTGATTCAGGAAGAAGTCCGCGCTGTTCCCGACAAACCCGGATCCGGTGAGATACTGCTCGGTTGTCAGTCTGCGGGTCATCGGGCCAGTTTCACCAACTTACCTCGGCCTCGGGCCAGTCGGGGGCGAATTGCTCCGTCAAATCCTCTCGCGTCCGGTTCGATAGCCCACCCCGCACACTGTCAGGTAGGTTCTCAAAGGCAATGTAGTCGCTGTTTTGGTTGGTGAGCATACCGACCTGGGAAAAGGCCCACTTGAGTGCCTCCCTCACGAGCGCCACCAGATTGTTGAGGATCGTGTTGATAGTGCTGACCCGCACGCGGTAGTTGACCGTCAGGTAGATGTGATCCCACATGTTCTGTCCGACTCCGGGGAGATCAACACGCAGTCCTATTCCATGGGTCCGTAGAGTCGCGGCGGGACCAACGCCTGACCTTTCCATTGTTAGCAACGTTCTTTCGGTGATAGAGATAAACACCTACACCATGAGCAGCTGTGGCGACTGAAATGCCCCTGCTGAGAGGATCACCTCGCGGGTAGCCTGTAGAGTAAATGGCTTCCCCAACAATCCCTGGACGACCACCCCAGTGGCTCTGTTGTCACGGTCCAGCACCACCCGTTTGGCCAGAAAATTGGAATACACTGTCAGAGAGAAGGATTGGAGAGTCGCCAGGAACGACGCCTGAGAGCTACTGCGAGTTTGCCATCGTGCGTTCAATGTCATACTGCAGAACTGACCTCCCATGTTCGTCCCAGTGTTGAAGTCTTGCGTGTGCTGAATTCCAATTGCACCAAAGCCCCGTTGCGCCCACGTGGAGAAGGGAGACGCGTAGTTTGGGTACGAGACCTCCAGTGGCCCGCCATGAGGGTCATACCCGTCCGGGTTGTAGCTGGTGGTGGCGTTGCGCAATCGTTTCCTGGTGCTGGGAGGCGTGAAATGGACGCTGCGCTTGAAGTACGGCAACACCTGATCGAAGGTATAACTACTATCATTGACAGCGCTGGCCCATTGCTCCATGGCGCCTCGTGAGGGTCTAGAGATCCACCATTGTCAGATATTGCGGCCCTTCCTCTTGGGTGGGCCCCCTATCCCCACCTACCGCTGGTATATCATCAAATTCATCGCAGATCTGTTTTGGTCAGTCGCTGTCCTTGTGTCGGTACATTGGCACATACGATCCCCCGAGACATTTCCCCCTTGCGTAATGGAGGGATCGTCCATTGACCCCTTCTTGATTCTCCGCCACGAACCCCCAGTCGATCGCCGATCGAACGTGTGGACTGGTTCCGATATACAAGGTCGCAGCTGCTGGGATAGCCTCTAGGGATTGGGCCTGGTAAAGACCCCCGGCTTCGACCAGGGCGACTCGGAACCCACGCTGCGCCAGTCGGGTGGCCACCACATTACCAGCAGTACCGCCTCCCACCACGATGTATTCAAAGGTCTGTTTAGGCGCAAGCAATCTGCCGTCCAACGGGATCGCGGCGCCCATGGCGATGACAACCATGTGGAGCAGTGTGAGCAGGACGCTGCACGCCATCTGCAGGGTATTAGTCCAATGCATATATGCTTGACGGTGTGCCCTCACATTGGCTGGGGTAATAACGACAAGCTCACTGATGGGACTATAGAAGTGTGTATTAGCTGTAGCTTTAAAATGGATTGTGACTCGAATGGAATGTGAGGCGCGTCAGTGATGGTCAACACCGCTCCCACTGCCGTTTCGTTTTATCCTCGAGTTGTCAGTCCTCGCAGCAGGAGCGATGGTTTATATTTTTCATTTTTCATAGCAACATTGACAGTCGCAGATCTGCATTTGGTTCTAACCCAGGTTGTGGCTTCCTTGGATCCAGTACAGTAAGGTTCAGGTCTATACGCAAGGGCGGCAGTTCAAGGGGGAAAGACCGATAATATCTAATATTATTTCAAGCGTGTCCGATAAAGATGCACAGTTTGGGACAATCTCGAGTCGGGGGGTGTCCATTTCTACCGTATTGTGCAGTACACTCTGTAAGTTTGTTGGAGGACAGACAATTATATAGAGGGTGTTTACGTGGTCACTATGTCGCGTGTGTGAGAACCACGCTCTGTACTAAGAGAAATATATATCCCCCGAAAGGGATTGTTTATACTTGACACATTTTAAGACGTAACCTTCAAACAATAAACCAGCGACATGATTTTAGCTAATATAAAACACCCTTCTCCAGAAGTAATTATTCAGGTCCCATACTATGTTATCGGTCCACGGACAAACAAGCGCTACAACACAGAAGCCTGAGGCATCAGTCCAGTTGGACCGACCCTTTAAGATGAGCATACAAACCCTCATGATGATTACTACTAACGATGTCTCCACATATACTGCCTCTGACCATTTACTGCCAAATGACGGTGCCAATGCTTGTTGTCCTGTTCGCTCGCTGATATGGAAAGTGGAGCCGGACGGAGTTGTTGTTTCTGCAGGACCAAGCTCCTTCACATGGTCGGGAAAATAAGCATCTAACAACTCCTTCTTGATGCTGCCTTGTCTGATGCGATTCGACAACGTTGAGGCGAACTATCTGGTTGACAACCACGAGCGAGACTAGTGAAGAGAGCAAGTCTTCGCAGAGCATTCCCGAAAAGGGAAATTAGGGCTTAACCCACGTCCATCCTTACTCCATCCATCTTAGACGGTTTGCGCGCGCGAAGAGACTTTTCTCGATCCCAACAATCGTCCATCGCAACCATTACTCTTTGAAGTATGGTCCACGTGGGCCATTCCCGCACATCCTACCAATTCGGTGGATTGAATGGAATTTCTGGTCGTCAATACGGTGTTATGTCGCTGCCTGCAGCGAGACGGGACGGAACGATGGCCAGATATACTCCCTGGTCATAAGAGACAAATGAATATGATATCATGGTCTTTCTAACGGTACTGGGACGGATCGTCTCTGCAGGCGATCATAATCGTGACGGTGTTAAGACGAGCCAACCCAAGGAGGGGCGACGAACAGGCAATCTGGGGACAACATCTGGACTAAGACGGACTAAGGGGCCCATCCACCAGTCATATTGTGAACCCACAGCCGGAAACTCAGTGCGGGGCTCGTCGTGGCTTGACATCATGAGGCCGGTGGATACAGCTCTCCACTGGCTGCGATGCGGATGGCCTCGCCCCCCAGGACCCGGACAGTGATCTGCAGGCTAGAGACCAGACGAAACCCGACCACGACGCTGTGCCCAGAATGATCCAATGATTATCATCGGGAATGATTCATAACGTTCCGACAAATGGTTCTGGGGATGGTTCACATGGGCCGAGCGCGGGCCCATCCGACCAGGATAGATATAAACCCCTGGTCCTGGATGCCTGTGTCACACTCGCCCCACGGGTTAATTGTCACCAAAATCACCACCCAGTCACCCATCATAACGGAGAAAGTACCATCTAACTCCAGTCTTCCACCATGAGCGTCCAAGGGAACCCCAAGGACTCGATGAAGTCGACGTGGCGCCGCCAGGACCGCGGCGACTGGACCATCTTCCACTGGTTCTACGAGCTGCTGGGCATCCATCCGGTCTCGTTGGATAAAGAGGTCCCCGTCCACAGCAAAGACGAAAAGGTGCCCTACACCCCGGAGTGGCAGCTGCACCGCTGGGTGATCGTCCATTCCGCCATCCCCCTGATCCTCCACCACTTCTACACCGTCTACACCGGCCACAATCTGAGTCCCTTCGCCGCTTTTGTCTTCTACTCGGCGGCCTTCAAGCTCATCGCCATCCACGAACTGCATGCCCTGCGACGTATTGGCCATAAGCTCGGATTCCTTGACGGCGATCTCCACGAGCGGGACGGCGTGCCCGACGTGGGCGTCGCCAAGGTCGTCCACTCACTGATCTCCACCTCCTCCATCCGGCCCATCTTCACCGTCCTCCTCAGCTACCGCTCTAGCCATTCCCCCGCCGACATGGCCTGGGGCTGGCTGCCCCTCGAGGCCGGCCTCTACGGCATTATCCTTGACTTCTGGTTCTACTGGTATCACCGCCTGATGCACGATGTCGACGCCCTGTGGAAGTACCACCGCACCCACCACCTCACCAAGCACCCTAACCCGCTCTTGACCCTCTACGCCGACTTTGAGCAGGAGTTTTTCGACATTGCCGGAATCCCGCTCATGACCTACTTTACCATGAAGCTCATGGGTATGCCCATGGGTTTCTACGAGTGGTGGGTCTGCCACCAGTACGTCGTTTTTGCCGAACTCGCCGGGCACAGTGGACTGCGCCTGCACAGTGTTCCTCCCAATACCCTCAGCTGGGCCCTGCGCCTGTTCAACGCGGAACTGATCATCGAGGACCACGACCTTCACCACCGCAAGGGTTGGAAGAGCAGCGCCAACTACGGCAAGCAGACCCGTCTGTGGGATCGGTTGTTCGGAACCTGTCGAGACCGTGTCGAATGCACGCCAGATAATATCGACTGGGATCACAAGGTTGACATGCCTCTTTTCTGAGAGAGTGAACGAAGTAAGCGATGTGGACGATGATGGATACAGATTGTACAGATGGCCTGGTCCACGGTGTGGATGCCAGGTCATGGAACGTGAGATGGTAAACACATGATTTCCCGGCGTTATTTTCTTTGCGTTGAATCCGCCAGCCGGATTTGCTGGTAGAGTATTATGTAGACATGATATCATGTATATAGCACATCCTTTTGATTGTATAGAATGTTCCTCTTGAGTACGTCTTAGCTGGAATGGGCTTCTTATGTCTTACTCTTGCGATGTGCAGTTTATAGACGATAGTTTATAGCAGAGGTATCGGCCGGAGAGATCAATCCTACCTCGCCACCCACATCCCTTTAATGCTAAACCGTCTTTGACTAGTCTCGATCAGAGAATGGAGTCAAATTATGTAGATGGTAATCGATACCTCTGGGCCTTTTAGGTAACCAAGAACGGCCTGGAAGTTACATGTAAGCCACTGAAAGCCGTGAAAACGACGACCATATACCTATACCCGCATTGAACACAGGTGGGTTTTGCATGAACTAAGGTCAACACCCTCATGCCGTACAAATCATCCTCGAACCTGTCTGCTGCCTATGACCCGCTCAAGGACCTCCAACACTCTTTCTACCCTTTCGGGAAGGAGATGCGAACAGCCGAGTTCACCACTACTGACTATGGTGTGCACCGCGGGACTCGGACAGGCTAGCAATGACTGGAACCTGGTGATCTTGAGGAAACGCCAGCACGTACTATAGACGGCCTCTGTGCCCTGGGTTTTTTTTTAGGTTGGTGGATCTACTGATCCTTACGGCGAGGAACTCGTCCAGGCTGAGTTCGCAAAAGATGCCAATACGAGATACCTCGTGATACTCTCGATGCTGTTACCTCAGGTCATGTTGCGGATATTGACTTCTGATGGCGCATTTCGTTGTTTTGTGAATGATTCTTCACGTGCCAATGTAGAGAGTAAAGTGTCTGGTCTCAAGGCCGGTCCACTGGCCCAATCGTGATAGGAGTCAGCCACGCATATCCTCGCTCGACCCATTACGAGGCAGGGCACCCGCAACGCCCGCCTCAGTTGTCAAATTGCCCTGAAATAGACGCGTCCACGGAGAATAGGGACGCTGCCCAGACGGTGGAACTCAATCTGAGGGGCGTTTCGCAGCGACTTTTAGTTCCCAAGAATATCAGGAAATCTTTCGTCACCTGACCAACCCAGGCATAACTTCTTCCTGTGCTTTTGCGCCTCCAAACTTTAGTCCTCACTTATCTTCCTTACTATCTCCCACTCCTAGACGGCATCGATCATTTCGAACATGTTTTTCTCAGAAGTATCATTGTCGGCCACGTCAAAATGGCCTCGCATTTGGTGAGGCTTGTTCTGTCCCGAATAAAACAGTCACTGTGCCAGATTGACTCATGTGAGCTATTTGCCGCCAGTGGCAAATTTCAACATATCTAATGGCGCTCCCAATGGTCCTTCAAATTACTGACCTGGTTAGCTATAGGTATACTCGCCGAGTAGGCTGATATTGGGCCATCTGACAGGTGTATCTTGCAGTCGCAAGAGCGCCATAGTCATTCCCTGTTTCTACTGCACCTTCGATCACAAGATCTGCACCTCAATACCCCAGGCCATGGAAAGAACCACAAGAAGTGATAGTATTGATATCTCGGAAGAATAGGTCTCCTGGATGAAGACATTGGCTAACCAGCAAATTCCGCACTGCCACTCGTTTGAGACGAGCTTCATGCTAGCCTCACACATAAACGCCATGCGAGACAAGAAAATGGCGGCGGACAGCTGTAGCTTTCTATTCGTTGTTGATATGTCGAGTGAGACCAAGTGTTTGGCCCCGCTTCTTGCGGGACCGGCCCCTCACTGTCTATCGATGTCCGCTGCGGGGAAGCCGAGGCCATAAATATACCCGGGCTTATTTTATCAGTCCAGTCCACAGATTACAACATCTTCATCTCTCACTCACCAGTCTACACCATGACGATGAATACTTGGGAACAAAAGGCCCAGGCGAAACAAGCCGCCGCCGCAGCTAAGATCCCCGCCGAATGGCTTCTGCCCGAGAAACTGCTCCAAGAGTTGGAACAGCAAGGCCCCGCAGTCAGCGTGCTCGGTGTCCCCCGCGAATGCGGTTTGCTGACCCAGCGCGAACTCGACATCACCGAGACTGTCGATGCGACGGCCCTGCTGGCACGTCTAGCATCGCGCGAGCTGACTTCCTCCGAAGTCACCATCGCCTTCTGCAAACGCGCCGCGATTGCCCAGCAGCTCACAGGTTGTCTGACCGAAACGTTCTTCGACATCGCCATCCAGCGCGCCAAGGAGGTGGACGATCACCTCGCTACCACTGGGAACCTCATCGGCCCGTTCCACGGCCTACCCATCAGTTTGAAGGAGAACTTGAACGTCAACGGTGTGCCGACCTGTCTCGGCTACATCTCCTTCCTCGACCACCCCGCGAAGACCACCAATTCGGCGCTTGTCGATATCCTCCTCGCCGCCGGCGCCGTCCTCTATGTCAAGACTAACATCCCCCAGACGATGATGACCGCTGACTCCCACAACAATGTCTTCGGCCGCGTCCTCAACCCCCACCGTCGAAACCTGACAGCCGGTGGTAGCTCTGGCGGCGAGGGTGCCCTAATCGCCCTCCGTGGCTCCCTCCTCGGCGTCGGCACCGATATTGGCGGTTCCATCCGCATCCCAGCCCTCTGCTGCGGTCTCGCTGGCTTCAAGCCCACTGTCGGCCGCATCCCCACCGCCGGACAGGCGATCGCAGGGCGTCCTGGATTGACGGGGATTCTCACCGTCGCGGGCCCCTTGTGCCACTCCATGCGCGACGCCGAGCTCTTCGTCCAGACGGTCCTCAACGCCCACCCCGAAGACCTCGACGACGCCGCTCTCGGGATCCCGTGGCAACAAACTCCCACCCAACCAGTTCTCACCATTGGTCTCCTCCCCGAGGATCCCAACTATCCGCTACACCCTCCCATGCGGCGCACTCTCGCCGAGGCGGCCTCCAAACTTCAAGCCGCAGGACACAAGCTCGTCGACCTTACCGGGAAGATTCCTCCGCTGAGTAAATCTACCAGCATCGCCTGGCGCCTGTTTCAAATGGACCCGGACAAGACACAGGTCAAGAACATCCTTGATGGCGGAGAGCCATTCATCCCGTCCCTCAAATTCACCTATAACCTGGTGGGAACGGACGCCGAGCCAACCCTGCGCGAGCTGTATGATTTGAACGTGGCGCGGGCCCAGTTCATAGCCGATATGCGTCATGTTTATCTGGAGAACGGACTGGACGTTATTCTCGGTCCTGCGTTCCAGAGCTGCGCTCCGCCACACGATGCCTTCGGTCTGCCGGTTTATACCACGTTGTCAAATCTGTTGGATGTATGTGACTTTCCTTCTTTCCTTCTGTCCTTTTCGCCCTCCTCCACATTGGTAACGATACTAATTTATTTAGTACCCCGCGTGTATAGTCCCATTCGGCCGCGCGAAGGAGGCCGACGACGCCACTTTTGTACGAGATGTTAAATACGTCCCAGAATGTAAGTAGCCCATCCACACCTGGTAACCCAACTGACGACACTAGACCATCCCAACGAAGTTGAAGGCGCTCCCTGCCACGTGCAGTTGATTGCGCGCAGAATGAAGGATGAAGCCTTGTTGCGGTATGCACAGACGGTGGAGAAAGTGTTGGCATGAGTGTGCAAGTGTAGTTGGTTTACTCATCTGATACCATTAAACCACGATTATGAAGCAACAACATCATGGCATTTCACGAACACAGCTACTGCACAAAGCTCCAATTAGACTCTCAGCATCTATCAACTATGCCCAATAACATTCTTATCCATGTTCCCCCCAGACAGCTCCACCTCCCACTGGTCACTAATAAACTCCACTGTCACAGTGTATCTCTCACGAGGTAGCAGCGTGACGTAATTATCCGACCAGTATACAGGCGCGATCTCCTGGTGCGACTCGGGGTCCACTGCCGTCAGCCGGAGGAAGAACGCGGGCGTATCCGCCTTGTTCTCCAGAGTGACCTGCACCTTTGTCGACTTGTCCCTATGCTCACCCGGCAGCGGAGCCGCTTTTGCCGTCACTTCCGCGCGGGGGAGCTTGCTCAGCGCTTGCATGTTGATGTATTTTGTGACGGGCGTCACGTAGTAGGTGGAATTGTCCCAGTCGAGAACGTCGTTGTCGGCTGTCACCCAGTATACGTTTCTGCTGAGATTGGTGTCCGTAGTGGTGTCCTTCAGGACGAGCCTGAGGAACCCCACGTCTTTGAGTTCTTCTATTTCTGGAATTTTCGTTACTTGCTTCGAGGAGAGAGGGGCCGTGTCTGCGGTGGCGTTCTTCGACACGATGGTTTTCCCCTTCGTATTGACGAGGTCGATTGTGACTGTGCGCGGTCCTTGCTTGTCCACGCTGTGATTGATGATGTGCACCGTCCGTTCCTTGTAGTCATACGCTACGTGTTCCGTGCGGCCGCCCATCTTCGCCCCGAAATACGACCCCGCCGGCCGCAGGTAGTAGTCGAAGAGCTGCCAGTGCAGGCTTGGCCACGCGCCGTTCAACATCCAGTAGATGAGCCCCGTGGCTGGTTTCTTGGCGCCCTGCCTCGCGGCGTAGGCTTCAAACTGCGAGCGCGTCGCTTCGTAGTCCATTATCTGCGCCTTGAGGAGGTAGTCTTCGAGGCTGGTTGGGGCCCCGTACCGCGCGTACAGCGCGTCGTTGTAGATCGCCCGGTTGGCGAACTTCGACCTCTCCTTCGACATGTGGTACAGGTCTTTGTGAGGCTCCTTCCACAGGTCCTCCAGGTCGGCCTCCGACAGGAATTCCTTGAGACTGCCGAGCTCGGGTGTGCCGACGCCTGACCCCAACTCGGAGCCAAACCCGAACGCCGCGCCAAGCTGGTCCTCGTACCAGTAGTTCGGAGGTACCCAGTCGTAAGGCCCCTCCATTTTCATCCCCGACGGACCAAGTTGTTTGGGGAAGCCCCGTTTGCTGGCCGATGCGATGATTGGGTTGGGCCAGTTCATGCCATCCAGGACGTCCACGAACATGGCGGTCGCGCGATCATCGGGCCAGAAGTCTGATGCGACGAGGAAACATAACATCGAGGCGTGGGCCTGCATCATCTGGGCCTCGTGCTCCATAGCGTCCTGTGCGATTGCGTAGTCTTTGTCAATCCACAGGTCGCCCGACCCCTCGTCATTGTGCTGTCCAAATTAGCGCGTCACCAGTAATCTACCACTGAAAATGGGCAGGCTCACCTTCCATCCCTCCCATTTAGTGCAGCACTCCCACCCAGCCATTACCATGAGTCCCATGTTGTCAGCCAGGTCGTACAGCTCGGGGTGCTCCTGTTTGCCCTCCAGGCGCACCGTATTGAGTCCCATATCCAGCATGTATTGGAAGATCGTTCGCACACGCTCGAGATCGAATCGCAAGAACATGTCGGGCGTATATCCCGCTCCCCGAACATGAAACTTGTAACCATTTACGGTGAACGACGTGTCGTCATGTTTGTTGAGATTAGATGCGACGTGACGAATGCCGAAGTTAGTAGGCTCTGCCTTGTCCGAAATCTCGCCATCCGCCAGGGAGACGTTCAGATGAACGGTGTACAGAGGCTGGCTGCCCCATGTGGCAGGCCACCATACTCGTGGGTTGTTTAGGGGCACAGTGATTTTGATCGTGGTTTTCCCCCTGCTGTCCAGCTCAACATCATGGGACAGAGGGACAATTTGCGATCCATCGTCAGATTGGATTGTGCCCTGCATGACTCCATGAGTGGGGGTGTCTGCGTGATTCGTAAGGTCGGCGATCACATCAACAGTGACCTCCTCAGTGCCCAGCTTAATGAAGTCGGTTGTGACGCGCACGGGAGACATAGATATGGTACCGGTGTGCTGCACTTCCATGCTTCGCCAGACCCCCGTCCCATTGTCGGGGGGATACGGATTCCAGTCCTCGAAGCTCTGTGCAAAGTCGCGAACATAGCTGGTAGGATACGCTTGCACCAGGAATGCGTTCGGTCCAGACTTGATGAGACCCGTAATGTCGTAGCGATGGCCACCGTATGAGCCTTGATGCAACTTACTAGCAACCACTTGCTCTCCATTGAGGTATATATCGGCCTTCGAAGTGATGCCGTGAGTGACGAGGAAGACGTGCTGTCCTTTGGCGGGTTTCTCAAGCGTGATCTCTTCACGGTACAGCCAGGGGACTTGGAAATCCGACACGTCGATCTTATCCAAGTTATTGGAGAAGAATATCTCCTTCTCCCCGTAAGCTTTACTCTCCAGCATTCCAGCCATCACGGTTCCTCGGGGTCCCATGCGATGCCATCCCCTGATGTTTGCGCCGGGCAATGAAAGATCACTGATGTTTTGGGATACCTGGGCGCTGGATTGAATATGCCATCCTGGAATAGTGGTCACGCCCTGAGTTGAAAGCGCGGCCCCAACCCCAACCACCACCCCCAGGGATGAAAGGAGCGATCGGATATTCATCATGAACCAAATGGCGCGACTGTGCAGTGGCGGGTCTGTGAGAGTTGGGGTAGTGGCCAGCCTATATACTCCGTATTTAGATAGTTTCGCCTCTGGGACTCGGCGATCTCGCCAAATCACTGGATTCCGTCGGGGAATTAATTATCGTTGAATACGCTCTCAAACAACACGATTGTAGCCGGGGTTACATCGTGGCCAGCGTGCGGGATGGCTAGGTGCAGGGATCTCAAGTGCAGCTACAACCCTGTCGATCATCATCAGGTCGGCGGCTGTTGGAGAAGCTGGCTTGTTTAGTTCCCAGGCAGTTCATGGAACCGACGACAAATTCGAATTTCCATGGCCACGATTGGTGTCGATGTTCGTGGTACCGGGATATTTCCGCCGAATCAAACACCGACTAATTCAGCATGCAGACTGAGCCACAGTGTCGTGAACGATGCCGGAGCCGGCCGGTCAATTGGTAACCTAGGATATCGACAACCCGGGACGGACGGACTACTAGTATTAAACTCAACACGCGCCCGCAGGATCTGGGACGACCTTCGAAGATTCAAAATCCTCCCATACAGCGTAACCAACAAGCAGCGATACTGGAGACCGTCAGTACATTTACACGGAGTCGAGGCGTTGACAAGCGTGAATGGGCGCGCCCACGGTCTTGCCATTCTTCTATTCTTCCCCTGGCCATCAATGGCATCTTCGATAGAATCCAAATTGGGGTTAATCGCATGATGCGCAGAGTACAGATAGAGGAGTTGACGCGGTCGACTGACAATATGTGTGGTTTAATCCCCGGCGTCCTGATGCCGTAGCGGAGTCCATGTTCTCTAAGCGACAAGCTTAGCTGGACTCGCGACCCTCCTGGAGCCACCTGCGACATAACCGCCATAGAATCAATTTACAAAGATGGTGCATCTCACCCCCCGGGTTTGGGTGCCAAGGCAATATGCACGCATCACAATAATGTGTGGAAGTTGACTGCAGTTAGACTTGGCAGGCAAACCCTGATTGGACGGCATACCAGCGCCATATCTGTACAAGAACTTATTGTTTGAGCGCTTCAGACAAAACACGGTTGCGCCGATCTGAGAATACGCTGTCGCCAGGGAGAGGAAGGGAGGGAAGGCCACTAGAGGGGCTCAATCGAGGAACAAGGGGCACAGGGGTAAACGATCAAGGTCCGAACCACCAAAACTCATAGGACCCGAGAACAAAAATGGCACCGAGTCAGGTCCGATCAAATCAAGAAGACTTATTGGAATGCTCGATGACCGCATGCGGCCAGCCACCCCTGGATCGGTCCTCCGCCCACACATCATGACCGCGTCATTGGCTGATGAACCTGCCAAAAAACAACCCTTTGATGCGACAACAATGCCACCCTCGGATTGAAGAAGGATCAATCACATTGTGGAACTCCCTGAGTCGATGGGGTCGCATCGAGGGGAAGAAATGAAGGCTCCATGTGGAGCGCGTTTCTATGCCAATGTGACATTCCTCCGGTGCAATTGTCCGGTATGCTATTAACCATTGTCTGTCGAGTTCGATATTCCTGATCTCACTTTCTTCCCTCGCTGCTGCTGCCTCTGCACCGCTCGAAAAACAGAGACAATGCGAAGACCCTGGCTCACGATTTTGGCGCTGCTGGCCGGCGTCCAGGCCATCGATTTAAATCTGGACGATCCGGGTGAGTGTGAAATCGGGGGATGACGGTCCGTACGACACTAATAGCCTCAGAAAACGTTAAGAAAGCATGCCGTGCTGTAGCCAAGGACATGCTAACCCATTATACGGGGATGAATCCTGGGGACGTACCTGGAAATTTGCCGGACCCGTACTACTGGTGGGAGGGTAGGTCTACACAGCCCGCGACGAAACGAACGGAAGAAGAGAAACCCGCTTACCAGAGTATATGACAGCCGGTGCCATGTTCACGGCTTTGGTCGACTACTGGTTCTACACGGGAGATGATACGTGGAACGAAATCACGACGCAAGGGTTGCTGTGGCAGGCGGGCGACCTTGGGACTTACATGCCGACCAACCAGACTCGCACCGAAGGCAACGACGACCAGGCCTTCTGGGCATTTGCCGCCATGTCGGCGGCCGAGCGCAACTTTCCCAACCCGCCTGAAGGAAGCCCAGGCTGGTTGGGCCAAGTCCAAGCAGTATTCAACACGCAAGCTGCCCGATGGGCTGCCAAAACCTGCGGCGGGGGCTTGCGATGGCAAATCTTCACCTGGAACAACGGATACCATTACAAGAACACTATCTCCAACGGATGTTTTTTCAACCTGGCGGCGCGATTGGCCATGTACACGGGGAACAGCACATATACCGAGTGGGCGCAACGTGTCTGGGATTGGACCATGGATATCGGGTTGATGACCGAAGATTTCCTCTTCTACGACGGGGCGGATGAGCGGAGTAACTGTACCCAATTCAACCAGATTGAGTGGACGTACAACTCGGGAGTGTACCTTCACGGAGCAGCCACGATGTATAATTTGGTGAGTTCAAAATCCCCCGGCTTGGCGAGTAACACATTGACCGTCGTAGACAAAGGGCGACCCAGTCTGGAAGGAACGGACGCAGAACCTGCTGAAGGCGACCGATGTCTTCTTCAAGGACGATCCCAAAGATGTCATGTACGAACGGGCATGTGAACCGATCGACACATGTGAGGTGGATCAACGGTCCTTCAAGGGCTACCTGGCCCGGTGGATGGCCAAAACCACGCAGATGGCACCGTTTACCTACGACCGCGTGATGCCCAAGTTGCGGGCGTCCGCCGAAGCGGCAGCCAAAACCTGCACGGGAGGAAAATCCCACACAACCTGCGGCCTGAAATGGTCAGACCAAAAGTGGGATGGCTTGCGGGATGTCGGGAGCCAGATGGCGGCGCTAGAGGTGATGCAGTCGACCCTCATCGCTCGAGTGGATCCCCCCGTGACCGACGACACTGGTGGTACGAGTAAGGGCAACCCTGAGGGGGGCGCCAAGCCACCCAAGCAGACACCGGGACGTTTCACGACGCGTGTGACGACAGCCGACCGTGCGGGGGCCGGCATCTTGACCATCCTGATGGCCCTATTTGTGAGTGGGACGACAGGGTGGTTGCTGTATGACTGATGCGTGAGTCTCCGTTTATGCCGTGCGGGGATGCTTTTTGTCTTGTAAAATATGTAATCACCATGTAAGCACAACAGGAATTGGACAGCTTTCTCCTTGCTGTAGTGGGGCGCCAACTGGTGGGTGGTGAAGAGTGTCCTATCATTAGATCTTCCAATCTCGGACTACGCCGAGAATAGTCCTGCAAGCACCATCCAAAGCACGACAAGACACCGGAGCAAGTGTGTGAAATATGAAGGCGCGGCGTCGTGCCGAGAGGTCATAACCAGTACAGCGCCAGTGCTGCACACAATAGGCGAGCTGTCACCCGGTCAAAGGAGGGGCTGAATAGCTCCACCGTCGAGAGACGATCTAGTGAGGGGCACTAAAACCACCGGCGGAGGATTTCCGCCCTGCCTCGGGTGGTTGTTTTTTTTTTAACTGGCCCAGAAACCGGCACATCACCATGCTCCTTACCTTGATATCTTGGATCCGACAAGACATCTACTCGACAGATTGGACATAATGGCTCCCGCAATGGCAAATCCAGAATTCGAGATTCCCACCCATTGCAATGCCGGGGTTGTGGTCAATGAAGGGCCCAATTTTGAACTCCGGGTGGAAATGGTACCCGTTCCGGAACCAGGTAATACTGCCTACCATTGAAATAGCCTCGCGATCTTCGCTAACACAGGCGACGATGCCACCTCCTCCCAGGACCGGATGATGTCTTGCTCCGCCTGAATGTGACCGGGGTGTGCTCGTCCGACCTGCATATGATGCAGGGCGATCTTGGTTTCCCCCCCATGTCTTACTTCGGCGTGCGATCCCCCGGCCACGAGGGGGCGGGCGTGGTGGTGAAGGTCGGGCAAAATGTGACAAACTTCAAGCTTGGTGACCGCGCGGGGGTGAAGCCGCTGCTGGATACCTGTGGGTCCTGCGAGTTGTGCTGGGGGGACAAGGAGACCCACTGTCCAAAGGCCACCCACGCCGGTCTCATGGCGCCCGGTGAGTGAGCGCGCTCGGGCGCGGGACTTTGTTATGGTCGACCCCCTGACCCATCTATACATACAGGTACATACCAGCAATACATCGTCTCGCCCGCTCGCTACGCATCGCCGATTCCCGACGGAGTGCCGGACGAAGTGGCCGGGCCCATCATGTGCAGCGCCTCGACCATCTATCGCTCCTTGTCCCAGTCTGGCCTGAAGCCCGGCGACTGGGCGGTATTCCCGGGAGGCGGCGGTGGGGTGGGCATCCAAGGAGTCCAGATGTCCAAGGCTATGGGGATGCGGCCGATCGTTGTCGACACGGGTGCTGCGAAGCGGGCGTTAGCGCTCACCATGGGGGCTGAGGCCTTCATTGATTTCATCGAGACTCCCGACGTCGCAGCGGCGGTGATCGCCGCGGCCGATGGTGTGGGCGCGCACGGTGTGTTTGTCACGGCCCCAGCAGCGTATAAGACGGCGTTTTCGTACGTGGGTGACCGAATCGGAGCGATCATCATGTGCATAGGACTGGCTCCCGCTGGCACAATGACCGTAGGAGGCGATCCCAACGTCTTCATTCTCAAGAACCTGGCCGTCAAGGGTACCCTGGTAGGAAGTCGAAGCGACACGGCCGCCGCATTGGACTTTGCGCGTCGGGGTCAGTTGAAGCAGATCTGCGAAGTGTATCCGATCGATCGACTCCCAGAGGCAGTGGAAAAGCTACGCCGAGGAGAGGTAGCGGGGCGGATGGTGGTCGATTTCAACCAGAGTTCGTAGCTCGAGGGGTGAGAGAGAAGATAGAGGGAGGAGAAGAGAGAAGAAGAAGAAGATAAGGCAGTGACTCCAGGGTGCCTGAGTGCCTGAGTGCCTGGGTCAACATGAACACGCTGCCTCAGGTGTCGGTGATATATCTACGAGCACAATGAGAGCGTCGGGGGTGCGTTGGTCCATGTTATATATATTGGGTAGCTCCCATAATGATCCACATAAACATGCTGTTTCCTTCTTCATGTTTTGCAATTATTTCACAGTTCTTCATAGCTCCAACGCCATCAATTTGTGGCATCGATTTCACTGTTTTCCATCGGTCTTTCCGCGGGATTTATGCGTAGACAGAGATTTAGCCTCGTCTGGGCGGCACAAGCAGATTGAACTCTGGAGGACCATATGTCTGATGCCGGTGATTCTTCCACGCATTCCTCCTGGCTGAACCCATCCCCAGCTTAGGAGTTGGCCGGAAAACGAGCCCTCTGCGAATATCCTCCTGGTCGAAGCTGCGCCGGTGTACAATGTAGTTGCCTGGACCAGCGAAGAAGTGGTCTCCGCCATCTTGGGAGAACCGTTTAGATGGGGTAATAGGGTCTTGCTCATCCCATGTTGTGTGCAAATTCACCAATTTCTTTGGGGCAGCGATCGGTCCCGCGTCGTCGCTTGGGGGCGCTGTCCCCACATTCCACCAGAGACTCGCGAGATTGACCGTCGTTAAAGAGGCCATGTTGTTTATGTAGGTGAAAATTGGGGACCATGTCCCTTGGACGACGTGGATCTCCTGCAAGGTCAGAGACTCCAGGTTGGCATGAGTGGAGAGGAAGCGGGGCAAGGACGACTCGATGACAGGGAACCCAGACAGCGCAAAGGACTGCAGATGCGGCAGAGTGACCTGGTCGGCTAGTGCTGTAAAAATGGAATGATACTCATCAAAGTTCACCGGGAAGCGATAAAGGTGCAGGTCTAAATGGCGCAGGTTGGGGGTTGCCTGCAAAAGCTGGATCAGGCCGGGGACTGCCTGGGGTTTGGTTCCCCGTGGCAGTTCGACCACATGCCCAAAGGTGCGGTCAATGACCTTGCTGCTCGTCTCACGGCCATACTCCCACTCCCAGGTCCCATCATCGATGTCGGTGCACAGGCTCAATTGCAAATGCTGCAGAGTCGTCCCAATGGCCTTCCAGTCCAGTCCTCCGACGCGGGTATAGTTCGAAAGGAAGACGGCGCAATTTGGTGTCTGTCGGTATATATCAAGATGAGTGATATCAATGCCGCTTCTTGCAACGGCGGCCATGGTCATCTTGTACACCTTCGAGGCGGTGGTCCAGGTTTCAAGCCAGACACCGTGCCGGGTGTTGGTCCGCATACCCGGACCCAGGACCACCGACACATCCAATGTGATCCGTTTCAAGGACGTAGACTTGAATCGCTGAAGAGTCCCGGTCAGCGAATTTATGACCTCCTCTGAGGACAGTTCTTCCTGGGCCGCGCGTTGCTTCTCAAGCCAGTCCACGTCTGATTCAAGGTTCGGTGCCGTCCATTCCCATTCGCGCCAGTCATTCGGGGACGGCTGACGACCGAGTCGCACATTCGCCTCATCAGCCGCATAATAAACCGCCTGAATTGTTAAGTCGTGAACGTGCTGTCGTAGCACGGGGTTCCGACCAAGTGCGTCCAGCGAGGCGAGATTGTCCCTGGTCAAGTCTGTGCTGGCCCTTACATGGCGGACAAAGTGGGGTCCCAGACAGCGAACGCTAAGCTCCCGGTCGACAAGACGCAGAGCTTTGATGCTTGCCAAGTCCAGATACGTCAAAATAGTCTCGAGTACCTCTAATGGGAGGCGCGACCAGGTCATGATGGGATGGAAATATATTGAGGATGGCGATAAAACATCAAGCGGGGGAAGTCGGGGTTTTTGTAGAACTGACGATGGCGGATTTAGGGCAAGGCTTGGCATCTGATCTCAGCACTGCCACGTTCCAAATATATATCTCAACCATGGGGGAAATGATGAAAAAAACTTGGGGATATTCTTTATAGACAAGGTTGCGAGAGGTTGTAATAATTATCAAAAATACAAACAGTCAAAGAGTGTGCGAAATGTTCTGCAAGTTGGTTAACATGCCAGCCGATCGCAGCCACTCCCACAAATTATATATCACTCCGTACGGATTCATCTATATAGTCTCTCCATCAACTCCCCAGTTACTGCCCGTTGGGCACTTCCTTATTCTCCCACTCGTCATCGTGCATCTTCTCCGTCCCCATCCACATCACCACGCGCTTCCGAGTCATCGTCTTGTCTCCTTCCTTGTACCGGTCGTCCGGGTCATACTGCAACAGCACTGACCCATCCACCGCTCTCCTTGGATCTTCAGGGTCGTCCCTCCTGTATTTGTGTTCCTTCCAGAGACCCTGGTCAGCAAAGGCCGGAACAATCCCCTTGACGACCTCTCTCATCGATTCCCACCGTTTCACATAGTACTTCTGATAGCCCGCGTCTTTCATACCGGGGCAGGCGTCCAGGGGCACCATCATGTAGCCTTTAGCATGGCCGTCTTCAAGGGCATCCTGTACGTCGCTCACTGGAACCTGCTCGGGCTTACCCGGCTCGGTCGTGTCCTCGCTCTGTTTGATGCCTTCGCGCAGGCCCTTGACGACCGTCTGCTCAAAGGCTTTGTCCCTAGTCTTATATTCTTTGAGCCAGCCAGGAGTCTTTTTGCCGTCCTCCCCTACGGTCCATGTCGTCGGAGTGAAGGAAATGTCCTCGAACCAGTGACCCATAAAGGCCCCAGAGCGGCTGACGAGGGCCATGACGGTGCAGCCAGTGAGGCCGTCGGTGCCCATGCTGAATGCTTGATCTTTAAACTCCCGGGCCCGCGACGTCCCCATGCCTTCCACCTCGGGTTCCTCCTCGCCCGTGGGGATGTGACGATCCCACACGATCAAGTCGAATGACTTCCGGCTGATCTGGCCGTTGATGTAGCCGGCCAGTCGATTGTCTCCCGGGATGTTCAACGTGCGCGCCTCCAAGGTGTTCTCATCCGATGAAGCGGGGGTGCCGTGAACCTGGATGATGCCAAGGTCTCGCTTCGCTGGGTCGCCCTGTCCCGGGTATCGCACCAGGGGTCCACATGTATGGGTGCAAGTCGCGTCATCGTCGCCGTCGTCGCGCTTAACCAGCCCAAGGGCGACAGGAGCGTCCGGGCGGGACGAGCGCGATTCGAGACTACATAGTTTTCTGGCACCTACAAAGGAGACGCATTAGCAATGGACGGTGGCGTAGTAGGGGAGCGACTGGGAAGACTGACATCCATACGGGGCTCCCAGCACTGGCTGGAGAATAGCCAGGAGAGAAAGAAAGCGTGTGAGCTTCATGGTGGTGGGTACCGTGAAGGATTTCGAGTTGATGAGCCCAACCAAGTCGGCGACTCTTGATGTCTTTTATATGTCATCCTGTTTTGTATGCCATCCCCGTCTCTTTCACCGTCCAACAGTCCGACAGGCTCTAGGCCATCTTTCAGGCCCCCAACCATAAGCATAGCCCCCACGCTCGTGTTCGCTGGATCCTACCTGGCAGGGTGCACGATCCAGCAGGAGCGCACCATCCGACTGGAAATAGACTTAGTGGCTTTTCCTGCAACCTTAAAGTGTAGCTGAAGAATGACCGATGTCTCAGCCGTACAAGAAGGCTGTACCTGATCCCTGCAGGCTGCAGGAATGATGGCGGTAAGCCACTGGCGCGCCTGCAGAATACTAAGGTTATCGTTAGGGTTAGTGTTGCTTGGCCCCTGCACCAGCAGGGCTGACGGACCAACGAGATGGGAGAACAACACCGTCAGCTTACCATGCAAGAACAGTGGGCTGTGCAACCGATACCACCCTATCTGATTTCTTGACGAACTATTCGTCGCGGATCTTAATGCGAAGGCTCGATATCAAGATCCTCAAGGCAGACACTGCCCGGCTGGTTCCTAGTGTTACTAAATCGATACTCGATCGATACTCAATCGATACTAAATCGATACTAAATCGATACTAAATCGATACTAAATCGCGCGAATACGAGCGTTAGTCGCATCGACCCTGGTCATGGTGGCATGGCAGGATTGGTATGGGGGCCAAAATATCATGTAGGCACGGCGAAGGGGAGGGTGTGTCGGAAGCTTCATCGAGGGGCATAGCCCATCAGGCGTGCTATTTTCGAATCAACAGGTTCACTACGGGATATGTCCGTCGCCAGACAACTATATAAATCCCCTTGGGTCCGTTCTTGACTCACCCATCGCAAGAACAACAACCAGCACCAACCGAACACAATGCGAGGCACGCACACGCTACTCGCCCTGGCGGGCTTCTTTTCCCTCGCCTTGGGCGATGCGGTCACCTTCACACTAGGTAACCCAAACGACTATCAAGTCACCGGGGTATGTTTTCCCCCTTTGTGCCAGAGTTTAAGATACTCACATCTCAACAGACAAACATCGCGGTGCCCACGGGTGATACGCTCGAGATCCTGGGGAACGGCAAAGAAGACTACGGGGTCGATGTAGCGATCTCTGATGAGATGAAAAAGAAGATCCAAGAAACTATCAAGAATGACTGCAAGGATGAGTTGACCTCGGAATGTTTCGTGAAGATCCGCGAGATCATAGAGCACCAGGACACGGAGCTGCAGACGCGCTTTGCTCCTCTGGTGCCCCTGGCCATCTTGGGGGCCTTGATGGCCGTTGGAGTGGGGTGGTATTTGGAGAAGTCTGAAGAGAAATACCAGCCCTTCCATGTTCCTCCTCATGTCATTAGCACTGCTTCCTCCCTGGCGACGGCCAGTGAGATTGTCGTGATTCCCACTGAGGGCGCGAAACCCATCACCATCACTGCCTCCCCGATTCCCACCGCCTCAGCGTGCGTACTAGCCCCCCTCACCTACTGTACCATAATATCGCTGACAGACCACGACTAGAACTGCCACCGCCACGGTTACCACGTACAAAGATAGCGCTGACGGCCACGACAAGGGCGATGTCGCGATTATCATCCCCGAAGATATCGCACGGATTCTGGACGACTACCTGGGAAAAGACCAGACAAGTAGCTGTCCCGACGGCGAGTCTTTCGAGAAGAAGAAGAAGGCACGCCAACTGGGTGGGCTCTCGGGCTCCGTGTGCGGAGCCGAGCTCACGATGATGAACAACGCAATCGCCGGAACAATGCTCACCATTATGGGCACACAGGTCCCACCCAGGATCAGGGGCGATGCCGTCCGGGCCATGAACCAGGCCATTGCCTTTGTCCGTAGCCACTCCGGAAGCTTGCGAATGACAGCCGATCAAGCCGCCAAGGTGGCTGAGTTCCTGTATCCTCTGGTATGGCAGAAGATGGTAAATGGCCAGGCCATCAAAGGCACCAATGTCATCCCCAAAGACTCGATTGACACGGAGCACGAGGACGAGTGTGACAAGGACAAGAAGCACACGGCCACCAACTGCAACGTTGGATGCGAGGCCGCTGGCCGACTGGTAGAGTGCTCAACCAAATGCTCTCGCGCGACCGCATGCACCAGCACCTCCGGAGCGACGACCACGACTGCCTTCAAGCCCTGGACGGCCATCCCGTACCCATTGGCGACGGCGACGAGTAAGCCGCGGGCCGAATGTGAGGACAAGCCCTCCGATTTTGGAATGCAATTTTTCACCGACAAGATTTACGGGGGATTCTGCGACAAGGTCTCGAAGGACAAAAAGTCGGAGACCACGGTCGACAAGGACGGGAAGACATTGAACAAACGCATGCCTCCTCCGACGCACGACCCTGCCCAGTTTACCCTCGGCTATGAGCCCAACAAGGATGGCGGGGAATGTCAACTTAAATGCGGCGAAGCATTCTACCAGCTGAGCGGGTCGTGTGGAGCGCAAAACAACTTGTACATGGGCGGCAAATTGGACGTCGGCTGCGGGACATACTCTTTCTCCATCAGTCGCCCGGAAGAGCCCGAGCCTGAACCGGAACCCGAGTTGAAGCTGAGTGAGCGGGTGTGCTTTGAAAAGTGGAGGCATAACGACGTGCCTTCCTACTCGGAAGACAGCGACTGGTGGGAGAAGATCCTCAAGAACTCGTGCGACGAATTTGGCGACGATGCAAAGGTCACGCCGGACAAGATGATCACCGCGATGCCAAACGGGTATTTCAACAACCCCTTTATCTGGACTGGAGCAGTGTGGATGAAGGGATGTAAGGCCGAGGGCGACTCCCAAAGCTTGCAGCAACCACTACCGAATGATAGCAGCGTCACCTGTCGGAGTCTCCTTATAAACAACTATCTGAAGTGTAAGTCCCTTTTTGATCGATACGAAGAACATGAGACTGACTTTCGCAGGCAATAATGGTGGCACTGGCGGTCATATTGATGCCGGATGTGTGCGGTACACTTTCATGCCGAAGGGCCCCACCAAGGAAGACGACGTGGGGTTAGAGACCGATATGTATGGTAGGGATAGATGAGCCTGTCCGTCGGTGGCTCCGGGTTGGACCTAGTATACTTGCCAGGTTGAATGGCCATAATTGCGTGGGATAAAGTATTGTTTTATTAGTATTCATAAAGCAGGAATTCAGGATATTGAAACGTTCACTCCGCCCTTGGAGGTGGTTAATTTCAGGAAATACCAATTGAGCCCACCCTAATCACAAGTCAACGGCTGAAGTTGGCCACAAAAATGTATAGTTTGACACATTGCTTCGCAAACGAATTGGACTGTTACATATACAAAGTCGCAAGGGCGAACTGACCCCATTCCCGGGTAGTAATTGTTGTATCCACGAAATATCCCGAAATTTATATGATAGGTTTAGTCTAAGAGGGCAATGGCCTCCAAGCGCTGAAACCACAGTCACGGTGCATTACAGCAAGGCCGACTGCCTAGGTAGAATACATACGAGGCCCGACCCCTACAGACTGCAATATACCCTTCTCGCCCAAGGCGGCTACCAAATCAGCTAGGACATGGTCGCATCCGCGCGCCATCTGCAGCGCCACCGTGACAGGGAGGTACTCCTCATGGAGGGTAATCGCACTCTGGTAGGGGATCTCGCCCAGGGGCACCACTACCTCTGGCGCTCCCGCCATGACGGAGGCATAATCCGTACTCCAGCCGACCGGTGGCTGCACCGTTGACTCGTAGTACTCGTCGCGGTAGTCGACCTCGCCGGATGAAAACATACTGACTACCAGAGATTCGGAACAAGATGCCTCGTCGAATCGCCCGAAGCCAATTGTCTCCCACCATTCACGGAAGATTGTCATATTGCGCAGGGCGACCTCGTAGGCCGCATCCCCGCCGTGGTCCTGTCCCCATTGCCAGCGATAGCGCGGGCCGGGGTTGATGAAGGGGCGTCGACCGTCATGGATGGCCGCGTAGTCCGCAAACAGAGGTTTTGCGAGGCGATTGTATTGGTCGACTGCGGTGAGGATGGCGTAGGTTTCGTTTAACAGATCGTTAAGCTCAAGAGGTGGGGAGGCATGCGTGTCGCGCCACCGCTGCTGGATGTTCACTAATGTCCGTGGCACCCTCAAAAACTCCTCCAGCTGGCCCACGAAACGGGTGAGGAGATGATGGGCGTGGGGACCGATCCCGGCGCCAT
Source organism: Aspergillus candidus (assembly GCF_002847045.1). Taxonomy (NCBI): domain Eukaryota; kingdom Fungi; phylum Ascomycota; class Eurotiomycetes; order Eurotiales; family Aspergillaceae; genus Aspergillus; species Aspergillus candidus. The sequence continues at coordinate 95,709 of NW_020194062.1, read as the reverse complement.
CCCACCCATCATCGGCGAGCAACAGTCGCTGCGGAAACGACGTGTAATTGCGCTCGAAGTTTGGATACCACGACTGCACGGTCCGTGCCCACAGTCCCGGGTGACGGGCAAACACCCCAGCGGTATCTAGCGGCGAGGATAGGGGAAGGACATGGTCGAGCGAGATGGCCCCCGTCGACGGTCGGTTCCCGTATACACCTTGCAGCGCTGCGGGCGAGCGGACAGAGCCACCCGTATCACTGCCCACGGCCAGATCCAACCATTCATACGACGCAATGCCCGCTCCAGACCCAGACGACGACCCGCCCGGCGCTTGGTATCCATCCCCACGCGGGTTGAAGGGACAGTGGAAGTCGACCCAATCGGCGGTGGGCCGATCGCCAGTGGAGAACTGCACCGTGCCGGTTTTGCCCACGACAACAGCTCCGAGGTCGATCAGCCGTTGAATGGACGGCGCCGTGACGTTCTGCGGCCCATAAAGAAAGTAGTACGATCGACTCCCCCCGCTCGTGCGGAGCCCCTTGATGTGGAAGATATCCTTAAATCCCACCCGCAGGCCCGCCAGAGGCTGTTCACGCGTGGGGGTCGAATACAAACGGGAGGGTACGGCAACATCCTTAGTCATGGCGTTCTCCGTGATGGCGGGAAACGCCATAAAGCCCCCCTTCTCGTCGCTGATCGTGGCTTGGACAAAGGCCATGTTATGATCGGGGTAAATTCGATATGCGCGGAACACCTCTCCGGTGTATTGGAAAACAAAGTAGGGCCCCGGGGGAAGGTCGATGGTAAGGTTGACGGAAACCCAAGGCCCAGCGGCTACCCCGGGTCCCGCCAGCAGGGTCTCCATGCCTACCGACTGGAGGGTCAACATAAAGTCATCCATCGGGAGATCATGATCGCCCGGGTGGCTCGACGCCAGATAGACAGCACCGAGAAAGGCATCCTGAAAAACATCATCTTGTTGGCGGAAAGAGGCTAGAAGAGAGTTGAGTTGCGTGCTGGCGTTGACGGGGAGAACAGTGAAGGGAACTACGCCCATCCCCTCGCTCGTATTGAATGGAAATGGGGAATCGACCAAGTCGCATTGGAACCGCGAGACCGGAATGCCACTGACAAAATAGGGGATGCCATTGAGGGTCAGAATCTGCCCATCCAGAATGGTAGTGCCTACTACGGCGGCTGTTAACAATGTCACAGCACATAGACGCATGATAGGACGGCCGGACATCGCTGCCCTGATGTATGATTCAATTCCTCAGAGAAGTCCAGAGACGAGCATCCTTTCTCCTTTTAAACAGGCTGGTGGATCTCGCGTCCAATGTTTTCTCCGGTGAGGGCTCAAGATAATATACGTCTATCTGATATGATTTCGCAACCCCTTGCGTCTGGTCGAACGGGAATGCGCGCTTCGGCTCGATCTCGGGGTTCCGATTCTTCCCAGATCGTTATTCACTTCCCTTATTCGGAAGCACTAAATTTAGAGAGGGGGGTAGGGGGCCCGTGGGGAGTGCTGCACTGTACTTCGCTTGATCCTAACGTACACGGCATACCAACAGGTGTAGGTGTCCATCGGCTCGACCATGATATTGATATTCTAAATCCCGAGTGCATTTCATTACTGGAGCTGGCCGACATGAAACCTCATCCCCGGCATGTCTTATCGTCGGAATGAACAATTTCAGGCCTGTTGCCAACTTCCCACCCATCGAGTCATCTCTCGTGCCCGCAGTCGAAAATGCTATCGACGCGTGTTGATTTTTGGCACGTTGACTGCACTAAAATCAACGCCCAGAACTGGGTCTTTCTGGCAGCAAAAAACTGCATGCATTGAAGGATTCGACAGCCTTAGCCTGATTATTCCGCCAATTACCAGATCGATATGTCGCTGGGCTCCACTACTCTGCATGATTGCACACCCAGAGTGACAGCGGGTGGACCCTAGTGCCAACGGCGGACTTTTGGACTCCAATGACAAGACGCCGCGTCCCTCCGGCTCTTGAGATAGAGATTCTCGAGACACCAGCATAGGGGCCCGTGTTGCGAGTAGCCCGCAACCGGTGTTAGAGCCTTGTCCTAAGCCAACTCCGCAAGTACAGCCGCCGCACTCGTATTGGCGAAATGGATGAATTAGCCAGCTCGGATGGGCTACTATGTCACCCATCTCCGTTTGGGCGCGCGACGATCCCCTGCTGGCCAGCGAGCTAGAAAATGCTGGGTCTCATAAGTAACCCGGTGACTGCCCTTTGCCCATCTGCACGTTCTCAAACGCTTGATGTGAAGACGAAGACCTCTTTCGGCTTCAGCAACAATGAGCTTGACTATTACCACGGTGCTGATTGCTCTGGTCGTCTGGCGACTGCTGTATGAATATCGTCGCGACCGTGGCCTTCCTCCTGGTCCGCGTCGGCTGCCACTGATCGGCAACCTCCACCAGGCACCGCAAGTGCTGCCCTGGCGCACCTTCGACGCTTGGTGTAAGCAATATGGTCCTATTGTGAGCGCGCAGTTCGGGCGCCAGACCACTATTTTCATTTCAGACGGCGCCATGGCGAAAGACCTCCTCGACAAACGCGGCAACATCTACAGCGACCGGCCATGGCTGGTCATGGCCCGCGACAACGTCACCAAGGGCATGCATCTCTTGCTGCGTCCCTATGACGACCGTTACAGGCTTCATCAGAGAATGGAGGCCCCGGTGCTTGCTCCCCGCGCCTCCTCCACATATCTCCCCATCCAAGATCTCGAAAGCAAGCAGCTGCTACGCGACCTGCTTTCGTCCAACGACTTCTCGCATGCATTCGAGCGCTACAGCATCAGCCTCCTGTTCGCCCTCGCTTACGGCTTTCGTATCGAAAAAGGCACCGAGCCCGAGCTCGACTGGGCCCGTGAAGTACAGGATAACTTTGTCTTCGCCGCGCGAGTAGGCACCTGGCTCGTGGATGCAGTCCCTATTCTCAATGTCCTGCCGCCGCGCCTGGCGCCTTGGAAGCGCTTCGCCGAAAAGCTGTACAAGGTCGAATCCGAGGCGCACATCGGCAACATGAACCGCGCCCTTGCCAGCGACTCCTGGAATTGGACCAAGGAGTTCTCAAAATCCAAGCAGTCCAAAGAAATGGACAGCCTCGAGTTTGCATACGACCTTGGTATTTTGGTCAATGCTGGCTTTGAGACCACCTCCACCGCCATGGACATATTTATCCTTGCCACTCAGGCGTATCCAGTATTCGTCGCCCGTGCCCAAGAGGAGCTCGATCGCGTAGTCGGGCATGATCGACTGCCTGGCCCGGAAGATAAAGATCATCTCCCATACATCCAGGCCGTGGTGGAGGAGACGCTACGATGGCGACCGCTCGCACCCCAGGGCGTTCCTCATGCCACAACGCAAGAAGACACCTATGGGGGATATCGAATCCCCAAGGGGGCCACTATCGTTCCCTTGTTGTGGTCCATGTGCCAGGACGAGAGCCACTACGAACGGCCCCTGGAGTTCCTCCCTGAGCGGTGGCTGACCCCGTCCGACGATCCCGACCGCTTCACGAACTATTTCGGTTTCGGCCGTCGCATCTGCACCGGGCGTCATATTGCCAGAAACTCACTCTTCATGCTTATTGCGCGCATTCTTTGGGGATATAAAATTTCTTTGCCCCAAAGTCCAGGGGGTAAACCCGTTCCGGTAGATGATCTCGCGTTTGGCTCAGGGTTCGTATCGTCTCCAGACCCGTTCCAGGTGGTTTTTGAGCCGCGAAGCGAGCATGCTCGGGAGGTGATGGAGAGCGAGTGGGAGCTGACAGAGAAGAACCTCAGTGTGTTGATGAATGGGGTTAAGGAGCATCAAAAGTCTCTGGGACTGGAGATACGCGCATAGTATGGTTAACGGGGCGCTGCATGAAAAGACTTGGCCACTGCACCAAAATACCGAACGGTATCTTTGGTCGGCCATGGTATGACTGATATCCCAATAAAAAGCGCTTTGGGCATAATTTGACCGGCATGAATATAGTCTTCATTTAAATGTACAATGATCTTTCTTCGCGTTTACTGTCATTCAAGGCCGACGGACTCCTGGCTAGCTCTTGCGAATAGTACCATTAACAACGCTGCTTCATTGACCAGCGGTTGCGTCCAGAACAGAGAAGACTGTATTTGCTCCAAGGCCAGCCGGTAGCAGTTGTCGAGCAGTGAGCATTCCCCATCTGATACATCCGGCCTCAACCGCAGTGCAGCTGCCATGGCCATGTATACCTGAAACCGGGCCATCGACGCTGAGCAGGAGTTGGTAGAAGCCAGTGTCTCGCTGTGATCACACATAATATTGAGACACGCTTGAAGGGCTTCTCGACTGATCGGGACGCCCAATCCAGGGGCTTTGTCGCAAATGAAATCTAAGAGACTATCGGCCTCGGCACGAGTGGGTAAAGTAAAGTACTCTAGTTCTTCGGCGGGAGCGGAAATTCCAATTCCCTGAACATCCGTCAGGGATTCACCCGCTTGTGATGAGAAAACACCTGGAAGATCGAAGTCGGTATCTAGTACCAACGACGATACAGATGACCTTCGCGAAGGGGAGGACAGCGCAAAATTTCCAGGAGAGAGAGAACACTGCGCCTCCCATGTTGGGGACGAGGAAGCAGACAGCGGCGGTGTGAGATTGGCGCCCAGCTGCAACGGCATCAGCTGAGCACCTATAGTCATACACGCTGTGCCTGAGTCCGATGCCACCGGAATTCCGGATGGCGTCATTGCCGTTTGCATGGGTGTCGAATTCGCACACTCCACGATCTGTATCCGGGGAACGTCGAAAGGCGGCGTGTCCCCGTCATGCACGCGTGCCTCAACTGATTGACATCCAGATGGGGATGGCATGGAATCTGTGGGGCTTGGGTCAACCGGGAACGACGGCCACACTGGTAGATCCTCAGTGACGGATTCGCTTTGCATGCTTGAGAAAATAGAACTGAGCGTAGCGACCTGTGTCTCCAATTCATGTACCCGTTTCTCCAAGGCAGCTTGTGCCTCCCCTTTGCGGTGGCGAATACAAACCATGGAGAACCGTTGACAGGTAGCACAGGGTGTGTTCCCATCGCAGCGAATCTTTCGTCTCCGACAACGCTCACAAGCTGTTGTAACTGGTCTGGGACGTGACCACGTCCCTAGCGGATGGTTCTCTACCGTCGCATGCTGCTGAGTGGTTGGGGAGTTCGACTCGGGCGAAGTTGACGGCACATCCATTGCTTCAACACTCGTGACCGAAGGTAGTAACGCAGCTTCACCATGCGCGGGTCAGCACAGCAACAACAATTCAATCGGCCGGCCTACCATGACAGTCGACAAGTTAGTAACCAGCTGCTCGGAAGTGACTCATCAACACCTGCGCACATTGATTATACCGCAATGCTTCGTGGGTTTGGCTGGTAGATGCAACGTGAGATATCGAGGGGTACAGCATGCCCCGCTTAGACAAGAGCACTGCCACCACGACCATCCTCGGCGATCCACTCGCACCGCCGATCCAGCTTTGCTCTACACAGAAAGCTGCCAGTGAGCATTTTCCTTAACCAAAGACCATGGTCAGGGGTGGGATCTTCTTGTAGCAGGGAAGAAGTTGGCTTGGGTCGGGGTTGTTTCGGCGATCGGCCCAAAGTCTAAATGCCATCCTCGCATTGAGTCAGAGTTCAACATTGAACAAGCAGGAAATGACCTGGCTCTGGAGGAGAATTGCGCTGGAATACGACAGCATCGAGGATAAATTCCCATCGCATGACGTGTCGATTTCATCGACTGGCCTAGCTGTGACTGATTGAGATCCAGAACGAGTAATTTACAAGGACCAATTAAGACCCTGCGGATCCAGTGATTGGCTCACTCAAGACCGCAGCAGATCTACGGTCTTTGCTAAATAGAGCAGACGTTGGTGCTTTGACGAGGACTTTAATCCTGCTGTTGTCATTTGTAACACCCGTTGGGTGGCACAGTAGGGGAATACACCATTCAGTGTTCAGTCCGCATGCCATTTGTGCAGTTTAGCCACGGTTGGCCTCGTCAATGAGTCTCCTCTTGGAGCAAGGCCACCAACATACCGCAGTCAGAGGGAGTCAACGATTTCATCACACGGCATCCTCCTTCCCTCGCTCCACGTATAGTGTCTGTTCAAAGTTTGGCTCCAGTGATCTCAGCCACGGCACTAGAATCCCGAGCGGCATTTTGACCGGGCTTGGTATGACTTACTTCCCAACAACGAATCACTGGACCGCGGATATCGAGCAGCCCTTCACTCAGATGTTGCTTCGATTCCTTTCTTGTGGACCTGACCATTTGCCGGATGTGGTTGACCTTTGTTGAGTCTTGGAAAACATGCTGCAAAACCCAATCCCAAGTCTCCGGCCGAGTAAAATTACAGACCAGCCTCGCTCCGCCCCATTAAATTTTTTTTCTGGAAAGGCTGCGCCGCGAATCCCTCGGGGGGAATGTAAGGGCGATCGACTTATCATGGCTCGGGCAAGGCCCCGGCCCCGCGGGCGAGGCCAGGAGCTACCCGCAGAGGCTATCAGTCCAGGAAGTGGGTACCTTATCACCTCCAACATGTCGAATGTTCCACAAAGGTGTGCTTGAGGCTCAAGGCTCCACCAGTGCTAGAATGTATCCCCTGCTAGCTGTTGTGATGACATCAGTGCTCCGGCAATGCGTGCGGATCTTAATAAAGCCGCACTTTAGGACCTAGGTAACCACAGCAATACGCCACATGCGATGAGAGGCTGTGCCCGGGGTCCGTGGAACCCCACAGAGCTAGCACAGTCGAGGGTTCACGGTCATCGTAAGTTGATTATGATATGCTAGTGCCACGATCATCCTGTGACGGTAATTGGGAGATATGATCTGCATGTCCGGTGGGAGAGCGGGCTTGGCTCCGCGTTGGGCTTCTTGGGATCACTCGGTCACAGGTGCTGCGTTGACAAGGTTTCACGCCCACGGCTCTAGATCCTAGTCAAGGGGGCTGTGCAGGCCTCTTTTAAATCTACTCTCCCGATGTTTAGACACCAGGGATCTCAGGAAGATTTTCTCATGGAAGCCCAAAACGCATACCTAAGGTACCCAAATCATGCGGCCGGCGGATAGCACCGAAGATGCCTCGAAGGAGGTACCAGTGCCGGCGATAGCCGTCCATGGTCCCGTCAGTCAAGGGTCGTTTTCTCGATACTGTTTTGAGACTGACCTCTGTCTAGGAAATCAACACGACACTTGTCGAGTTCGACGGCCCGCGCGAGGCGCTATGGACGGACGGAGCGACTCAGCAACACCTTTCAAGCAGCTTGGCACCCAGCGCAGGCGAATACGCTGGTCGAGATCGGGCGATGAGCGGTAGCACTGTCGCGCCCAGCAGATCCTGGTTGGAAATTCCCTCCGAGAAGCAGCGAAGGTCAAGTTCGGCATCTAGTATCTTTTCGATCAAGGAAAAGGACAATGCCCTGGAACCCGATCCTGGCTGCGAGTCCGACTTCCTGGTGGAGAACAACCCCTTCTCGTTCTCGCCGGGCCAGCTCAACAAGCTTTTTAACCCTAAGTCATTGCCGGCGCTCATGGCCCTCGGTGGACTTTCGGGACTGGCGAAGGGGATCCACACTGATATTGTGACGGGCCTCTCCATGGCCACCACAAACCAACACAATTACAGTGACGGGCCGAAACACGCGGCTCCAGGTTCATCTCCAGACGCCGCCGAGCGAACCCGTGTCTTCAAACGCAACGTCCTTCCTGAAAAGAAACCCACGCCGCTCTGGAAGCTGGTGTGGATAGCTTATAACGATAAAATCCTGATCCTCTTGACAGCAGCAGCCATTATATCCCTGGGATTAGGGCTATATGAGACTTTTGGGACGCACAAGCCGGGCGAAGGCATGTCCGTCGACTGGGTCGAAGGATGTGCTATCTGCGTTGCCATCGTGATCGTTGTCATGGTGGGGTCGTTGAACGACTACCAGAAGGAGAGGGCCTTTATGAAGCTTAACGCAAAGAAGGAAGACCGGGAGGTGACGGTCACTCGGTCAGGCAAGGCTGTCCGCGTTTCTGTCCATGACGTCTTGGTTGGCGACATCTTACACCTTGAACCAGGCGATCTGGTCCCTGTGGACGCGATTTTCATTACGGGGCACAACGTGAAGTGTGACGAGTCGTCTGCGACGGGAGAATCCGATCAGTTGAAAAAGACAGGAGCAGAGCAGGTAGTGCGCCTGATAGAGCAGGGTCACACCCGACTCCGAGATCTAGATCCCTTTATCATCTCCGGCAGCAAGGTTCTCGAAGGCGTTGGCACCTGTTTGGTCATGTCAGTTGGCATCAATGCCAGCTACGGCAAAATCCTCATGGCGATGCGCCAAGATATGGAGGCCACCCCGCTACAGAAGAAACTGGATGGCCTGGCCACCGCTATTGCAAAACTTGGGAGCGCCGCCGCCATCCTTCTATTTTTTGTCCTGCTGTTCCGTTTTCTAGGGTCCCTCGCTGGCAATCATCTGAGCAGCACCGAAAGGGCGTCTGAGTTCACTGATATTCTCATCGTGGCTATCACGGTGATTGTCGTGGCCGTTCCCGAGGGCTTGCCTCTGGCCGTCACTTTGGCTCTCGCTTATGCGACCACCCGCATGGTGAGACTCAACAACCTAGTCCGCGTTCTCAAGTCCTGTGAGACAATGGGAAACGCGACCACCGTATGCTCCGACAAAACTGGAACCTTGACGCAAAACCGCATGACTGTCGTCACGGGGACGCTCGGTGGGGACGGCTTCGACGACAAGAATCAGACCGGTGATGAACACCGGTCGAATGCATTCGCGCGCGACATAGCTCCACAGTATAAGCGTCTGCTGATCGAATCGGTCGCCATAAACTCGACTGCATTTGAGGGTGAGGAAAACGGCGCACTGGGGTTCATCGGTTCCAAAACCGAGACCGCCCTGCTAGGATTCGCACGCGATGTCCTCGGAATGGGTTCTCTAGCGGAAGAGCGGGCGAACGCAAAGCTCGTCCAGTTTATGCCATTTGACTCTAGTCGTAAATGCATGGGTGCCGTCGTCCAACTCCCTGACGGACGATATCGTTTCTTTGTCAAAGGTGCTGCGGAGATCCTACTGGGCTATAGCGCCCGGATCTGTACGCCTTCTGGGGACATTGATGACCTGGAAGATAGCCAACGGAGCCGTCTGGACGACCTCATCTTGGACTATGCGCAACAGTCTCTTCGCACCATATCACTGGTTTGTCGGGACTTTTCGACATGGCCACCAGTCGAAGCTGTCAGTGGAGATGATCCTAACGGGGCAAACCTAGCGTTACTTCTCGAAGACATGGTGTTAATCGGGATCGTGGGGATCCAGGATCCCATTCGGCCGGGCGTTCCTGAGGCCGTGGCCAAGTGCCAGCATGCAGGTGTGACCGTTCGGATGGTCACCGGCGACAACATGGTAACCGCCAAAGCGATTGCCACCGACTGTGGCATCTACTCCGGGGGCATAATCATGGAGGGGCCGCAGTTCCGCACGCTATCCAATGAGCAATTCAAGGAAGTACTCCCCCATCTGCAGGTGCTGGCGCGCTCCTCGCCCGAGGACAAGAAGATCCTTGTGACCCGACTTCGCGACATGGAAGAGATCGTAGCCGTCACCGGCGACGGGACCAATGATGGACCAGCGCTCAAGGCGGCCAATATTGGGTTTTCGATGGGCATCTCCGGAACGGAAGTCGCCAAGGAAGCGTCGGCGATCGTGCTCATGGACGACAATTTCGCCTCGATTCTGACTGCATTGATGTGGGGACGGGCTGTCAACGATGCCGTCCGGAAATTTCTACAGTTCCAAGTCACGGTCAATATCACCGCCGTCTTGTTGACGTTCATATCGTCTGTGTCCGACCCAGAGATGCGGTCAGTGCTGACAGCCGTTCAGCTCCTGTGGATCAACTTAATCATGTAAGTCTGATTCTCCCAGTTCCAACACTATCTAACCCCAGTTCCAGGGATTCTCTCGCCGCCCTGGCTCTAGCGACAGATCCTCCCACGGAGGAGATCCTCGACCGACCGCCCGCCCAAAAAGGCGCCCCTCTCATCTCCACCACAATGTGGAAAATGATCATCGGCCAATCCATCTTCCAGCTGACGGTGACCCTAACCCTGCACTTTGGCCACAAACTGCTACCCTACCCCGATGCCGAACGTCGATCCATCATTTTCAACACATTTGTGTGGATGCAGATCTTCAACGAGTTCAACAACCGGCGTCTGGACAACCAGTTCAATATCTTCACGGGCCTCCACCGCAACTGGTTTTTCATCGGCATCACCTGTCTCATGGTGGGCGGTCAAATCATTATCGCTTATTTTGGCGGGGCCGCGTTCAGCATCGTGCCGATCTACGGGGAACAGTGGGCGATCTGCGTCCTGGTTGCTGCCATCAGTTGGCCCTGGGCTATCGCCGTTCGCTGTTTTCCGGATGCTTGGTTTGCGGCGGTGGTACGGACGGTCGGGAAACCGGTCATCCCTGTTTATCGGTGGCTGGGTAAGGGGATGAATGCCGTAGTTAAAGTCGCGAGGCGAGTATTGAGGCGGTAGACTCGTTGAGTGTCCACAGCCTCATCCTATACGGAGTGGACCGCGATGCACTCAGAATAATACGTAACGATAATGTCAAGAGTGGACGGGGACGATCATCTTCACATACCATATGCACTTGTATCTATCTTTACCACGTTGATAGGACGAGGCTGAACATGGTCGCAGTACTAATGCTGCTAGTCCGACTAGGATGGAAGTGGAGGAGAGGTGAGAGGAGAAAGACTGGAGACTAAGAGGAAGAAAGTAAATTCCCCGCCGATCGCCTGTCATACGAACTCTAGTGTCACATTGGCGGGACGTGAGGGGCATGTATGTATATATACACGTTGTTCCCTCACCCCACCTCCCTGGAATTATTTTTTCAATTCGGTTTTCCAAGAAAATTGACGATTTCCATTATTCAATATGCCTACTGTCCGTGTGGGTGCCATTCAGGCCGAGCCAGTGTACCTGGATCGGGAGGGGGCCGTCAACAAAGCCATCAAGCTCATTAAAGAGGCTTCGGAGAAAGGCGTGCAGGTCCTAGCATTTCCGGAGGTCTGGATCGGAGGGTATCCTTGGTAATCCCTCTCGGGAGTCGCTGTACGCGAATTCAATGGATGAAGTGGGTTCTAACGAACGTACAGGCCCATCTGGGCGCAATCTCCATTCGAGTCGGCCGGGTTCGTCTCCAAGTACATCGCCCAGTCGTTGCCCAGAGATTCGCCCGAGATGAGACGGATTCAGGATGCTTGCAAGGAGCATTCCGTGTTTGTCGTGTTGGGGTACAGCGAGAAGGACAATGGCAGTATCTACATGGCTCAGGTCCGCTTCACCCCTTTCCCCTCCTAACCAAGATTTCCCGATCACATCCACTCACCCTCGAATTATCCAGGCCTTCATCAACGAATCCGGCGAAATCATCCACAACCGTCGCAAGATCAAGCCCACCCATGTCGAGCGTAGCCTCTGGGGCGAAGGCCAGGCCGACTCCCTCAAATGTGTCGTCGACTCCCAGCACGGCCGGATTGGCGCCCTGAACTGCTGGGAAAACCTGCAGCCCCTCCTCCGGTTCTACGAGTACAGCCAAAACGTGCAAATTCACGTGGCGGCGTGGCCTTCGTTCGCGGCACATCCGCGGGAGGTCAACTTCCCGCTACCATACAGCAACTCGGGCGAGGCGAGTCAGCGCCTGAGTCAGATGGTCGCGATGGAGGGCCAGACGTTTGTCCTCTGCGCGACGGGGGTTCTGAAAGCCGAGACCCACGAGCTGATGGGGGTGAAAGACCGAGGGGTTTTCCACGGGGTATGTTGTCACCCTGCAAGCGGAGGCGGACCCGACGAGGAGAGCACTGACAGGGACTACAGGACGGCGGTGGTTTTGCGATGATCTTTGGGCCGGATGGAAGCCCGCTGGTGGAGCCCATGCCCGCAGGAGAGGAGGGAATCCTGACGGCGGATGTCGATCTGGCCGCAATCGACGGCGCCAAAAACATGTGTGACCCGGTGGGCCACTACTCCCGGCCGGATCTGCTGAATTTGCATGTGAACACCGTGCCGGCTAAAGTGGTGCACCGTGAGTAGGCGTCAAGTGGAGAACTATCGTTATAGGAAATGAATGTCGATGGGGAAGTTGTCTCATTATAAGAATCGGGTCTTCTTGGCGATCACCAGAAAAACTGCTATCAACCCTAAAATCAAGCCTAGAATTCCTAGCCACCAATTTAACCCGTTCGCATTTTCCCCCGGAACGGTAACGTTCATGCCCATCAAACCCCTGTCGAGTCAGTAAATAGATGCCAAGAATTCTCTCGCCCGGGAGCAAGACCTACGTGATGAACTGCATAGGGACGATGCACGAGGCGACCACCGTCAGCCGACTCAGCGCCGCCACGATCGAGTTGCGCATGCGCGTCGAGTCGAACGACAGCTGGCTCAGGTACTTGGACTGCGACCGCGAGAGCATCTGCTCGGCGTTGGCCAGGTTGGCCATCATGGTGAGGACGTGGTCCTGAATATCGCTCAGATAGAGTGCCACCTGCGTCGACGCGGCCCCAAAGGAGTCACAGTGGCGGGCAAACGACCGGATGACGTCCGTCTTGTCGTACAGTAGTTGACGGATGCGGGTGACCTCCTTGCGACAATGGTAGATATTCTGCAGAGCCATCCCGATGTCGTCCGGACGCGTGATCGACACGCTGTCCTCCATGGTTTCCACGCCGGACTCGATGCGATCAATAAAGGGGGCAAAGCCGTCGACGATATCGTCGCTATGATTGTCAGTATGTGCACCCACTACAACCGAAACATCGTCACTTTACGTACATAAGAGCGTAGCAAATCCAGTCACTCGTCAGGGCTAGATGGCTGCGGTGCTCCTTGATGCGAGAGCGGACATGCGCCGGGTGGGGGCAATCGCCAAAGGTGAAGGTGATGACACCCCCCCGGAAGACCAACGCATACACGTTGAGCGACGAGGTGCGGACGCCCGACGCCGTGTCCATCTGCACCTGCGGCGGCCGCAGCGAGAGGAAGTAATAGGGCCCGAACAGCTCGATCTTCTCGCGGGACTCGCGGATCTTGATATCCTCCGTCGTCAGCGGGTGGATGTCGAATGCGCGCGACAGGCTCTCGATATCCCCCTCCGCGGGAGACGCCACATCGAGCCACCACAGACCACTGTGTTCCCCCGTATCCAACAATGTCTCGAACGGGGTATAGGTCGAAGCGAGCTCGTGCGTACTGCCGGCATAGAGGGGCGCTTCTAGGCGGGTCGTGAAGAAACTATACCGGGTGGGCTGCTCCACCACGGTCGCTTTCTCCTCGACACCCGCCCGGCGTTCAGGGTGGTTGTCACGAAACGGTGCCAACAACCCCATGGCGAGCGGATTCAGACAGAACCGTGCGATCTCACATGTGTCACCAATTGTAGTCGGACGGGCGGACCGGTCAGCATCCTGGTCAGGATCAAGAATGTCACGGAATGCCAGACAAAACGTGGAGAGCAAAGGGGAGAAAAGAACAAAAGACGGCGGAGTTGGTTGGCGTCACGAGGCTCACCGCCTTGGGATAAAATGCTGAGTCATTATGTACATCCGCCACGTGACGCCCCACCGCCGCCTTAGTAGATCTTGACGCCGCAGGATGAAGTCTCTCTCTCTCGCGCGCGCTCTCTCTCCCTCTCTCTCTCCCCACTTCGGTGACTCTTTCTTTATACCCTCGAGATTCACTAGGTCTCTTCCTCTGCATCCTCCATATCCATATCAGTTGAGTGGATTCACGGGGTACTATCGTGACTACTGATAGCCGAGGCCAATTACGGAGACCAAGAACATCGCGACAAATGGAATTCAAGCAGAAGGACCCCAACGGATCCTTCAGCTAGAATCAATTCAGCAGTCTCGGCCTCCAATCTCCAATTTCTTTCCCCGCGCGATCTGCTCTAGGTTTATTGCTCGTAAATGGGGGTCCCCACACGCCACGTTCCCCCCTCATCGAGTGACCCTCGGAGGTAGCCGACATCGCACCGGAGGAAGTCCTTTATCTGCAGTCGACTGGCGCATTCTCCTCCTGCTTGATTTTCTAAATCGCTTCGTCCACTTTATTGGGGGAACGCACGCACACAGCCTTCAGGGACGAGGACCTGGTCACGATGTGGAAATCGGCGGAATCTAAGCTCCTCTTCAAGATTGACTTCTTCATCCTGACCTTTTGCTGTGTCACCTACTTCTTCAACTACCTTGACCGCTCCAACCTCAACAATGCCTACGTCTCCGGGATGAAAGAGGAGCTCTCCTTCCAGGGGAACCAGCTGACCGTTATCAACGCCATCTTCACCGTGGGATATGTTGTGGGCCAGGTGCCCTGTAACCTGGCGCTGACGTACTGGCGCCCGCGCATATTCTTTCCAGCCATGGTCCTAATGTGGGGTGGTCTGACCATGGTCACGGCGGCGGTGTCATCGCCCACCGGAATCATGGCGGTCCGCTTCTTCTTGGGAATCGCCGAGGCCAGTACCTTCTCCGGCACGCACTACATCCTAGGGTCGTGGTACACCGAGCGCGAGCTGGGGAAGCGCAGTGGCCTCTTCACGGCGTCGGGGCTGGCAGGGACCATGTTCGGTGGCTTTATCCAGACGGGGATCCATTCCTCCCTCGACGGGGTGCGGGGACTCTCCGGGTGGCGGTGGTTATTCATCGTATGAACCCCCCGTCTTCCTACTAATCGTCACGGTAACTGATGTACGGTAGATCGACGGACTGATGACTCTCCCCATTGCCCTCTACGGGCTTTTCCTCTTCCCAGACACTCCGACCACCACCACAGCGCCATATCTGACCGCCGCGGAGAAGGAGTTGGCCGTGTCCCGTCTCCCGGATACCAACGCGGCGCGCAGCCCGCTCAACAAGGCCTTCCTCAAGCGCCTGTTCACCTCCTGGTACTGGTGGGGGTTCGTCATGCTGTGGGTGATCGCCGGGGAGACCGAGTCGTTCTCCAGCAATGCGCTGCTGGCGCTGTACATGAAGGCGCATCCGACCAACCACTACAGCGTGGCCCAGCTGAACAACTACCCGACCGGAGTGCCAGCCGTGGGCATCGTGTCGACGCTGTTCTGGGCGACGCTGACCGACCTGCTCGGTGGGAAGCGCTACCTCGTGGGCTACTTCATCGGGATCACGGGGGTGGTCACCTCGGCGATGATCCTCGCCTGCTTCGACTCCACGACGACGGTCTTCGCGGCGTACTACTGGGCGGGCGCGGTCTACGCCTGCCAGGCGACATTCTTCGCCTGGTGCAACGATGCCATGCGCCAGCAAGATGCACGTCAGCGCTCTGTGGTGATCGCCAGCATGAACCTAGGCAACAACGCCATCAACGCGTGGTGGAGCGTGGTCTTTTACTCGGCGGATCTGGCGCCGCGCTTCACCCGCGGCATGTGGGCGATGATCGGTTGTTCGATCGCCCTGGCCCTATGGACGACTGCTATTCTCGTGCAGACGGTCCGCGAGGAAAAGCGGGGGGAATCACCGACCTCGCTCGACGATGCAACCCCGGTCGATCATACCATCGAGAAGAACGGTTACTAGCTCATCGTCTTCCTACCTATGCATGAGCATATACCTGCCTACGCACGATTTATGCAGCTGACTTGTTGACTTTTGTATTATTCATGGGCGGCTCTATCCGCTTGCCCTATTTGTACACGATGTTCATATATTAATGCCACATATATATGCCACTCGCCCGAACGGTCGCGAGTGGCCCCTTAACAACCCCTGCACTCCTTCACCCACAACGGCGCAGCCTTATACGTCGAGCTGTGCCGTCCATACCAGTACACCTCCTTGACAGGATTATCACCGTATCCCTCAACAGCAAACCAGTCATTGCCTCCCTGGGTCAAAAATCCCCTCTCATTAACGCCAAAGGCGGTCATGTTGCCGCCCTCGGGCAGCGCGCCCGAGTGAGGACGGGTCAAGCCGAGGGGCGAGACTTCCTTCTCGACGATGAAGAGGTTTTGGAAGGCGGTGGGAACGGCGTTCTGTTGGGTGTATGAAAGGGCGCCGTTCGGGCCGGAATGCACTGCGTTTGTCAGTTGTCTTGTTGAACAAATAGAATGGACGGTGGATGGACTTACGGATGAGGATTTCCTTGTCGGTGCCGTTGCCGCCGAAGTAGATGTTTTCTGAGGGGATTGTTAGATGGGTTCATGATTGGGATAGGGCTGTAAACATACCTCCGTTGGTCAAAAGGGTGTATCCGCCCTCCGCGACGAGGGTAAAGGCCTTGGGCAGAGCGGGAGCAGCCGAGACAGCGGGCACGGCGGCGGCGCTGACGGCGCTGAGCAGGGTAGCGATGGAGGCAAGGGAGAGCTTCATGGTGTTTGTGATGGAATGAGAGGATTGAATGGACGAATGGATTGAAAAATTCCAGGTCAACATCACTAGATATATAGTCCCGGTGGCAAAATTGCTATATTTTCTTCAATCACGCTTTTGTCGAGCGGATGAGAAGCGCGAGACCCACATGGGGAGCTAAAACTCGATTTAGGTGAGACATGTTGTGGCTGCTGCAGTCTCCCTAGCCATTCCACACGGGAAATTCTTCGATCCGGGAATCTCTACTCCGTCGAGCCAGGGTTCTCTCATCGGCTCGGGGTCTTTCCGTATGTTGATCACCAAAGAAAATCCAAAGTGGAAACGCGCACCACATGGAGATGTTGAGGATTTTCCTCATTCCGCGCATATCAACCGTGGAAACGCCCGGATCGAATACCCGAGACATGCAGACAGAGATGGAGATGATTGGCTCTGCGTTTCTATTTTTGTGGCTTTATCCACCGTCGATCAGCCGGAGTTTTTCCAGGCTGTTTCTTTTGTCGGTAGTTCCACTGGGTAGGTCGGCATCGAGGGGAATCGGCTTTGAATTCTCTGAGCAAACCCGGTGGTCAGTCGACAGGCAACTACCAATCTATCCATAGAAGCAGACCGTTGGTGATGTCTGTCTCGCCTACACCACACTCTCGCTCGAAGGGATGTTTGATCATGTCGTGGCTGATATACATAGACACTTCTGCAAAGGCATCCACCATTGAGGTTGAGGCGGGTTTGTTCACACAGGGTATCGCTGTCCTTGCGTCATGCCGAGGTCGTGATCTACATCAAAGGCTGCCTAGTTCTTCTCCCGCAGCATGCTCCGGTCGGATGATGTTAGTTTATTAATTGAATATGGCAATGTTCCATTCTGCGACCATTGCAAGGTGTTGTTGAGTACTGTTCCCGTGGTTTAGGGCTGGTTCCTGGCACGTGTCATGCGGTATATATAACCGACCAAATATGGCATCATCCCTCTTGGTTATGGTGGTGATGGGAATAATCATGTGGTGGAGACGGCTGTCTGGAGACATCAATATATATAACGTAGTATATATCTGTTCAATGGCAGTATTTGCTCAATCTTTCAAGTATGACCTCTGTCCGGTATCAACAACAAATCCGTCCATCATTCCCCCTGGTCACCTGATCATTCGTGTATGCTTCTGTTTTTCTCCCGATCGTCGCTCTCTTCTCCGTCTATTCGTCCCTTTCAATCCCATTAAGTTCATCAATTTGTTTACGATCTCGGTCATTCCCCGATCTTCGGACCGTCTCCGAACATCCTCTATTGCTAATCCTTCCTTATCAAGGAATGAAAACCTTATCAAGGAATGAAAAGAATCTTGAGTGATGGACTGTCCCAGGATCGCGATCCTGTAGGACGTGCTACGAGAGGAAGCTTATCCCCATTACCATCAGTAGGGGTACCACCACCCGTCCAACGAGCCAATTGGGGTCTTTTCCCCGCAGTATCATGACAAGAAAGGAGAGGATTCTCTCGAGATCATCGGCATCTCAAGCTGTCCACGGCGGTCCAAACCGCCTGAATAACCGACACGGACCCATTCCGACAATTACCCCAACTTCCCCATACCACTTGATTTACCAAGGAACCTGGGGAAATCCAGTGGGCTGATTCCCCTCAGGCGATCACGGACGCGGGCGAAGCGAGTCGGTCGGTGGCGGAAACGTTACTCCCAGCCACCGATTCTATCGCGGTGGTTAATCTGGTTTCTGGTTGGATGATAGGTCACACCGTGTAGGGTCATGGGACGCCTAGGGATACACAAACGATATCATGACAGGTATAAGCTTTGAATAAGACGGATGGATCCTTAACCCCACACCCCTCTTGCATAACCCGCAAATCCGACGTACTTCGCACCCTGGTTCTTTGATTCCTGGCTCTTGGCTCCTTTGCGGGGAGAGTTCCTATCCATAGACAGGGAGAAAGAAAGTATGAGCATGCAGGGGGTCAACCCCCGCATAGGTCAGATGCTGCGTGTCACGGACAACTTCCGGCACACTGATTGATATAAGCCATCCAGCCCCTCGCTTCCTGGGGTTGCGATGCTTTCTCCCTCATCTTCCCTAAATTCTCGTGGTCTACATCATGGCAGGAATCAAGAAGCCGGTCAATGTGTTTCGTCTGCGGGATCTCCCCGATCCCCGCGAGGTGTTCAATTGGCGATTATGGTTTGCTGTGCTCTCCTTTGGTCTCATGGGTGCCGCCCGGGGGGTCGACGAGGGCTTGATCTCGGGGGCGTTCAACTCCAAAGACTTCCAGCGAACCATCCACTTTGACCGATACACCGAGGTCGAGCGTACCAATATCAAGGGAAATGTGTCTGCCATGGTCCAGATCGGGTCCGTTGGGGGTGCCCTCTTGTACGTTGAGTCTTCTTGTCCGGTGCTGGCGATCCTTTACTAATTTGATGACCATGGGCAGTGCCTTCGTGGTGTGCGATCGCATCGGACGACTCTGGGCTACGCGACAGCTCTGCGTGCTGTGGATCGTCGGCATCACGATCTTCATGGGCTCGAACGGGAACCTGGGAGCTGTCTACGCCGGCCGCTTCGTGGCGGGACTGGGAGTGGGTCAGACGGTTGTGGTGGCCCCGGTCTATCTGGCTGAGATCGTGGGTTTCTTTATCTCCTACTACCTTCGCATACTACCCCTCGACTGACAATGTATTGCGATGGACAGGCCCCCGCATCCGTTCGTGGCCTCTGCACCTGCGTTTTTACGGGGTTCGTCTATCTCGGAATCGTGCTTGCCTACTTCACCAACTATGGCTGCGAGCTGCACATGGGTGACAACACCCACAAACGCTGGGAAGTTCCCACCAGCCTGCACATAATCTTTGCCGGCCTCATATTCATCCTGTCCTTCTTACAATACGAGTCGCCGCGCTTCCTCATCAAGAAAGGTCGGTTCGACCAGGCCTTGACCAACCTATCACGCGTGCGCCAGCTTCCCCCCGACCACGAATACGTCGTCCAGGAGATCACCGCCATCCACACCTCCCACGAGGCGGAGAAGGAAGCCACCATGGGCGCGGGCCCGCTCGGGGTGCTCAAGGAGGCATTCCTGGTCCGCAGCAACCTGTACCGCTTGTACATGGCCTCCATGGCCCAGATCCTGTCGCAGTGGTCGGGGGCCGGCTCAATCACACTCTACGCGCCCGATTTATTCGCCCTGCTGGGGATCACGGGCAACAACGAGTCCCTGCTCGTCACCGCCGTGTTCGGCATCGTCAAGCTCGTGGCCGCCATCATCTGTGCCCTGTTCCTGGTCGACGTCATCGGTCGCAAGCGCGCCCTGCTGCTAGGCATCACCCTGCAGGCCATCGCAATGCTGTACGTCGCGGTCTTTCTGACGGATGTGCCGCGCATGGGCATCGATGACACCTTCGAGCTGCCCGAGTCGAAGCGGGGCGTCAGCCGCGGTGCCATCGCCATGATCTACGTCTCGGGGGCGGGGTGGGCACTGGGCTGGAACTCCATGCAGTATCTGCTCACGGCGGAACTGTTCCCGCTGCGTATCCGCGCCCTGGCCACGTCGATCGCTATGACCCTCCACTTCGTCAACCAGTATGGCAACTCGCGGGCGGTGCCCAACATGCTGATGGCCCCGGAGGCCGGGGGGATCTCGCCCAAGGGAACCTTCTGGTTCTTCGCCGTTGTCACCTTTATCGGCGGTGTGTGGGTATGGTTCTCGGTGCCCGAGACGGCTGGCCGCAGTCTCGAGACGATCGACCGCCTGTTCGAGCTGCCATGGTACCAGATCGGGCGGTACGGCAACCGCGATGCCGCGCAGCGCGATCAGAACGTGTCGGAGAAGATGGAGATGGTTGAGAAGGGGAGCACGACGCAGGTGGATCGCTCCACCAAGGTGTAGCTGGTTAAACAGCACGCTGAGAACTATTCATGACTACAAGTATCAACGACGTGACGATTTGACTTTTTATTGCAATTTTCTGGCTTTACTGCACCCCTCTATCCAACGGAATCAGCACAATCCGCGCCCGCCGCGACGCCTTACCCTGCCACTTTTCCGGATTTGTCGCCGACACGTTCTCCGCTTCGCCTCGCTTGCCCTTTAGACTAACATCCATGTTTTCTAAATCCTCTAGTGCCTCCCATGGCAGGTCCACACGCACCAAGATTCCCCGTGGCTCAAAGAAGGTGCCGTTCCATTGCTGGATCTTGTCGGCCAGCGCCATCACCTCGCGGTCTACTCTTCCATCCTCCTCTTCGCCCGGCACTGGTGACGACGCCGATCCTGTCGTCGCGTGGATCAGATTCTGCTCCTCCCGGTTACGCTGGGCCCGTCGCGTCACCCACCAGGCGGGGATGGCCCCCAGGGCGCCGACCATCAGGCCGCCCACGGCCAGGACGCCTAGCCCCTGGCCGACGACGGTCTTCCACTGGCGACGGGTCATGCGGGCGGCGTCGGTGATCTCGCGAGTGAACTGCTCCCAGTGGTGGGGCGTCACATTGTATGCGGTCAGGAGGGTGGGATAGGGAAAGCCCGAGGAGGGACGGTCATCTCGCGAGGGGATCTGGAGCCCGCGCTGGAGGAGATGTTCCGGGTAGAAGGAGACTTTTTCGTCGAGAAGGGGGAGAGCGGGGGAGGAGGAAGGCGAGTACGGAGGTGGATTCATTGTTGACTCTCTTTTTGATGGGATTATATGTGGGCTTTTGTCTTGTGGAAGTTTCGTTCTGACTGAGAAGATATTTCTTAAGAGTATATTCTTCACCTACTACTTCCCAACGTCTCTTCCCTCTCTATAAATACCCCCCCGTACCTTTGCCGTGCAGCTCAGGCATCCCCGTTTCTTCGTACTGTCAAAACCCCCATTCGTAGAATTAACCACTCAGTGGTATCGGTGAGTCAGGACACGCTGTGTCGAGTCGGCTGCGTCCCTGACTCCTCCGTGAGTCATACCATCGATCGATTAATATAAATGTCGTCGTCATCTCCCAATTGACCTCTCTCCGGTTCCTTTGTCCGTCTCTCAGCCGCATCGAGAGCGTATCGAATGTGGGAGCCTGAAAGCGCGGGCTCCCAATTGGGCAGGATCATCCTGGCGCTCTGATTGGAGGGCGAGACCTTCCCGATTGGGACGACGGGTGATCTGCATGACATAAGCGGGTCCTGAGATCTCAGGTATCTCTTATCGGTCACGTTATCTGTTGTTTATCATTTCCCCCTCATCTCACTCCGCTTATCTCCACTCTCTCCTTGCTCTCCCTTGTCTTCGCCTCTTCTCCCCTTTTCAACTTCCTGTCTACTGGAATTTGCATCATCATATCCCCATAATGACCACCCGCTATCGCGTCGAATGTGAGTATCTCCCCTACAATATCCCCATGACCCAAAACTAAACGAGATAGACGCCCTCAAGGTCAGATGGTCAAACAACACATACTATATCCCCAGCTAAACCTCCCAGTCCCACCGACGAGATCAACTCATCGAATGGATCAAAGGCCTCCTGGCCGTCCCCTTCGTCCTCCACTCGCAACCTACAGCTCTAGACCTCACCCAGGGCGGCGAGTCCCTGACCGTCGTCGCCGCCGACACTCACTACCGCTATGCGGAGATCTTCCGCGACGTCGAACAGCTCATCCACGACCATGCCCACCACACCCGCATCGGCGCCCCCGGTAAATCCAAGCTCAAGCTGCTGGTCCCCACCATCGGCTCCTTCTTCACCCCCCTGTACCTCGAAGACGCCTTCACGCGGCAGGACCGCGCCCGCGTCATCAGCCGCCGTCGCTTCGTCGCCCCCTCCTTCAACGACGTCCGTCTCATTCTCAACACCGCCCAGCTGCTGGGCCTCGTACGCGCTCACAATGGTCCGGACCTCGTCACCTTCGACGGTGACGTCACCCTCTACGACGACGGCGCCAACCTGACCCCGGACAACCCTACCCTCCCGCGCATCCTGCGCCTGCTGCGCCAGGGCCGCCGCGTCGGCATCGTCACCGCCGCCGGCTACACCGAGGCTGCCAAGTACTACGAGCGTTTGCACGGGCTTCTCGACGCCGTGCGCGACCTCCCCGCCGATCAACAGGCCGGCCTCGTCGTCATGGGCGGCGAGAGCAACTTCCTCTTCCGGTTTGACGCCGCCTCGCCGCACCGGCTCACGTACGTGCCCCGCGACGAGTGGCTACTCCCGGAGATGACCGCTTGGCATGAGGATGACATCACGGGCCTGCTGGATCTGGCCGAAGCGTCCTTGCGGGCTTGTGCCGCGAACTTGCAGCTACCCGTCGCCGTGCTGCGCAAGGACCGCGCTGTAGGGGTGTATCCCGTTGATCGGGCCAAGATCGCCCGCGAACAACTCGAGGAGACCGTGCTGGTCGTGCAGAACACGCTGGAGCGGACGGCTGTTGGGTCCCGTCTTCCTTTCTGTGCATTCAACGGTATGCCGTATCCTCCTTTGCCTTCATTCAAATCCCGCCCCATCCTAAATCATCCTTCGTCCCCCGTATACTCGAGGCTAACTACGATAGGCGGCAACGACGTCTTCGTCGACATCGGCGACAAGTCCTGGGGTGTGCGCGCCTGTCAGCGCTACTTTGGGGGGATTGGGGCGTCTCATACACTGCATGTGGGCGATCAATTTCTGTCGGCTGGTGCCAATGATTTCAAGGTTAGTCTTCATCTCTAAACGTTGCCAGCAACACCATATCTGCATATAAAGAGAGAAAAAGGTCTAACAAATGCGATAGGCCCGTCTCGCCTCTACAACCTCATGGATCGCCAGTCCAGCCGAGACGGTCTCCCTCCTGGACGAGCTAGACGCTATCGAGCAGAATGTTGCTGCCGGAGGGAACGGGGTGTGATGGATATACATGAATGGGACAGGTGCGCATAAGATAGCATAGGAAAATTAAAGAACATTGCATTGCATTCAGGGTCGTCTGCATCTACAGAATATCAAACTAGAATTACTGTACTGTACTGGATTGAATGGTAAAACCACGCCGCCTTCGTCATACATCATCACTTCATTGCGTTGGGAATGGTGGCTATGGTGAGCCTGGTCGGGATGCGGGTGGCATGATATCTGTTCTCATTAGTCTCCACAATCTAAGGTGGGCGAAGGAGGGAAGATATTCAGGGGAAAAAAGGGAAAAAAAAAGGAAAAAACATACTTTCGTAGCAAGCCCATGACATCTTTCCCTCGCCCAGCGTCTTTCCCTCACCTAGCGTGGCCCGTCCGGAAAGAATGTTGACCGTGTCCTGAAGTTCCAGCCAGAACTCGGACTTGGGACGACGGCGCTTCCAGTCCGTCTCGGTAGCCTCGAGTCCCGTGGCGCCTCCCATCGGTGAGAACAGCACCTGCGAGCCCTTGATCCCGATAACCGAGGCGGACAGCTCGTCGGCCGCGATTTCGGCCCCCGACTTCCCCGCGTAGTCCTCCAGGTGCATCATGCAGCGGATGGCCATGCGCAGGGCGCGGATGCGGTCCATGGGCGACGGCTTGCCGCCCTGCTGGAAGTGGCCCGGCACGGCGGAACGCGACTCGAA
The DNA here is from genome assembly GCF_002847045.1 of Aspergillus candidus. NCBI lineage: Eukaryota > Fungi > Ascomycota > Eurotiomycetes > Eurotiales > Aspergillaceae > Aspergillus > Aspergillus candidus. The sequence goes on along the minus strand of NW_020194062.1, from coordinate 71,708 downwards.
GCGGCCGTCGGCCTCCTCCTTGATCATGTCGGCGATGACCTGGGTGGTGTAGGTGGACGAGGCGGTCTCATTGCGCAGGATGATCTTGCCGGCGCGGTTGGCGCCCTTGTCGCGGGCAAAGTTCTCGCGCAGGAAGTCAATGTCGCGGGAGAGCATCTTGATGTTGATCCCCTCCTCGGGGATGTAGACGGCGACGGCGCCGACGGCGAGGCCCGCGGTGGTGGCGATGTAACCGGACTTGCCGCCCTGGGTCTCGATGACGAAGACGCGACGGCGCGAGGACGAGGCCGACTGGCGGATGGCGTCGCAGAATTCGACCAAGGTGTTGAGACAGGTGTCGCTGCCGAGGGAGTACTCGGTGCCGGGGACGTTGTTGGAGATGGTGGCGGGCAGGACGGTCATGGGGATGCGGAAGGCCGGGAAGCGGTCGCGGGCCTGGCGCAGCTGGCTGACGGCGGTGAAGGCCTCGAAGCCGCCGACGACGAAGATGGCGTCGAAGCGGTACTGCTCGAAGCAGCGGGCGGTGGTCTCAAAGTCCTCGGCGGGCAGGCTGCGGTTGGTGCCGATGTCGGAGCCGCCCTCGTTGACCCAGGGGTCGGCCTCGACGAAGTGGACCTCGCGGACGGAGCTGACGGGGGTGTCGTTGTGGTGGCGGCAGAGGCCGGGGAAGCCGTTGTGGACGGCCAGGGGGGTGTGACCGCGGACGAGGCAGTAGGAGACGGCGGCGCGCGTGGCGGGGTTCATGCCGCCGGCGGGGGCGCCGACGTGGATGATGGCGATGCGCATGCGCTGGTTGGTCAGCACCCTCTCTCGGCTTGTGTGTGGAGTGGGGGGTGGGAAATGTTTGGGGGGGGAAGTACCTTGTTCTCCGGGAGGAGCATGCGGGGATGATCGGGCGTGGCGGTGTTGCGATAGGCCCAGTAGTATTCCTTGAATTCGGAATCGCGGAGGGCCATGGCGCCGTCAAAGTCCTTGCGCTCGATGAAGGCGGCGACACGCTTGGTCATGTCGACGGCCTCGATCAACGGGGTGCGCATGATCTTGTTCTCGCGGATGGTGATGACGGGGGAGGGCATGCCGGGCTTGATGTCGAGGACGGCACGGACGGCCTCGACGCCCTGCAGGGTGGAAAGCCAGCGGTCGTAGGCGCAGGCGGGGCCGCCGCGCTGGGTGTGGCCGAGGACGGTGACGCGGGTGTCGAGGCCGAGGCGCTGGGTCAGAATATCCTTGATGGTGTTGCTGGAGATCTTGTTCAGCTGGCGGTCATGGGCGCCTTCGGCCATGATGACGATAGTGCGACGCTTGCCGCGTTCGGTGCGGTTCTACCTGGTCAGCTTTCTTTTCTAGCGGTCTGTGAAAATGTGGGGGAATACCTTGGTGATGATGGAACACATGTCATCCTCCCAGCCTTCGCGAGGGGGCGTCTCCGGGACGAAGAGCCAGTCGGCGCCGGTACTGATGGCGGCCATGAGGGCGAGCCAGCCGCAATGGCGGCCCATGACCTCGATGACGAAGCCCCGCTGGTGGGAGAAGGCGGTATCGAAGACGTCGTCGACGGCGTCGCAGATGCGGGTGAGGGAGGAGTAGCAGCCGATGGTGGCGTCGGTGCCGGACATGTCATTGTCGATGGAGCCGACGAGGCCGACGATGTTGAGGGAGCGGTAGGGATCGACCTGGTCGGTGGAGAGGTCGCCGCTGGTGACGAGCTCGTCGAGCAGACCGGGCCACTCCTCGCGGAAGACGTCGGCACCGGTGAGCGAGCCGTCGCCGCCGCAGACGACGAGGGCGTCGATGCCGCGCAGGACCATGTTCTTGGCGGCGCGCAGGCGGCCGGGCCGTTCCCGGAAGGCCATGGAGCGGGCGGAACCGATGAGGGTGCCGCCGCGGGAGAGCCAGCCGCGGACGTCCTCCCAGTGTAGTTGACGGATCATCTCGCCGCCGGCCACCAAGCCTTCGTAGCCTTCAAAGACGGCGTAGGCCTCGCAGTCGGAGTAGATGGCCATGCGGACGACGGCGCGGACGGCGCCATTCATGCCGGGGGCATCCCCTCCGGAGGTGAGGACGGCAATGCGCCGGCGCTTGGGGAGTTCGATCGGAGGCATGATGGGGATCGAACGTGGAGAGGGAGAGGAGATTTGGGGGGGGGGGGAGGTATAAGGGGAGTTCGGGAATGGTCTGGATGAGGGAGAATTGCGGCAATTAGTATACAGCCAGGAAGAATGTCGTCCGGAGCATTATGAGATCAGCAGCATTAGCTTCGGGGGTGGATGGGTACCGGTGAGAAGAAAGAGGGAGTGGAAACCGGTCGTCGGTCGTACGTCACAGACTCGTTGGTCGGATTGGGCCCCGCCGAAGCTAGTCGGAAGGCTAGTATGAAGTCACGGTTGATGCTAGAGTTGATGAACCAACAACCGGATGGAATGATGCGAAAGCAAATGAGGGGGATGAGAATTGATGCAAGTCGAGGAGATTAAAGATGAAGATACGAAGAAGAGAATGAAAGTAAGAAGATAGAAAGAGGTGAGAGTAAGAGAAGGAAGTAGTAGAGAGCGAGACTAGTCCGAGCTGGGTTAGTGCGGGGAGAGAGATCGTCTCAAACCGGTTAGCGTAGGGTGATGTCACTCTGTTTTCTCTTTCTGTTGATGGATTTCTTTGCGATCGAATGGATGCTCGGATCGAATTGATGGTGGATATCAAGTTGTAGACGGAGAAGAAAGACGTGGAGGGCGCAATGGCTGAGACGAGGGGCCCCTCAGGCAATATATATCCTGGCCCCGATCAGGCCATCGGGGTCCAACCGTGCGGCGACAGCGACGTGGCAGGATAACCACGGAGATACAGGACACATCCTGGTATTGCTCTGGAGTTTGATTGTTTTTTTTTTTATCTCTTTTGGTTTTACTTCATTTGACTCCGTACGGTGGTGTCAGGTGCATGGAGTCCGCATATAAATATCACGTGATCATGCCTGAGGCACACCGAGTGTCGGGATAACTTCATCTCTTCTCTCTTCTCCCTCCCTCTCCCTCTCCCTCCTCCTCTCGCACCTTAGACCCCCCCCCCAAAACTCCACCTCGACCATGTCAGACTCCTTCTCCCTCCCCCTCCGTCCCCGTCTCGATCGTCCCGACCCCCCCGATCCCCTCCCCGTCGAGATCGCCCAGATCAACACCCAATGGGGCAGTTTCCGTCATGTCTCCGAGGACTTCTTACGCCGTCGCATCGCCGATCAGTCCGATGATGCCTCCGACGACCACGATGAAGATGAATCCCCTACAGAGGTCGACGCCACCGAGCGGTTAGACCAGCTCTATCGCAAACGCGCCGAGATCACCCAGTTTGCCCAGTAGGTCATCTTCACGCGAGGTGATCATAAAAAGAGACGAACCCCCCCGCCCGTACTGACCCCTCCCAGCCAGGCCCACATGGAAGCCCTCTTCGCCCTCGACTTCGTCTCCCTCCTCATCTCCCAACATGCCCCCCGGCAGGCCGAAACCTCCATGTCTGCCTATCTCAAACAGGTCGCCCCCATGGGCTCCCTCACCCCCGAGGTCGTTGATCCCCCTCCGAAGCCCGACGCCGTCCGTCGCGACACAGAGGCCGTCTCTCGCGGCTGGCGCCTGCAGAATTTCAACTCCGCCGCCAACAAACTTCTGAACGCGGCCTCCCGTCTCGAATCCGAAGTCGCCGCCGAGACCCGCTACTGGAATGAAGTCCTCTCCATCCAGAACCAGGGCTGGAAGGTCTGTCGTCTGCCGCGTGATCGTCAGGCTTTAGGCGTCCAATACGGTTTCCTAGAAGGTATCTCTCTTCCGCCCCCATCTCCCCTACCTACTTCGCAGTGGGTGAGTGCTAACGAGGCAGCCACTCCCATCTTCCGCGATCGCGGCTTGGCCAGCCTGCGCCGCGCCGACGATGGCAGCCTCCTGCTCAACCAAGGCCTCGTGCCGCAAAAAGCCCGCCGCGTCCGCGTGCGCGTCAAGACCGACGACCGCTGGACCGGCGCCTCGCGCACCCCCCCACCCCCCACATCCGACGCCGACGCCATCGAAGCACGCATCCGACAGGCGCGCGACACCGTATACGAGGAGGAGTTGTTCCACGAGATGACGCGCGAGGCTCGCATCCTGGCCCCCCACGGCGTCACCACCCGCCAGAACCTCGTTCGCGTCCCCGTCTCGGACGTACAGGAGATCTGGCTGGACCTGGTGGACACGGACGGGGATTCCTCCCCCCCGGCAGACCCCGAGACCACGGCCGAGGACGACCGGCTGGCCGACGCGCTCTCCCACGCCCTCCGCATCCTCCTCGCCCACGCACACCGGCAGAACCGACACCGACGCGAGCAGCCCCCGCCACCGCTGACCCCCCGCCGTCGCCACACCCCCGAATACCACATCCTGCGCCCGCTGCTGGCCGGCTTACAGCACCGCGCCCACGTGCGCGCCCTCGAGGCGGTCCTGGGCGACCTGCACCGCGTGCGCCGCGCCGCCGGCCTCCCCGGCGATGGTACCGTCACGCCCTTCGCCTCGGTCCGTCCGCCCGCGTCCCACCCGGGCGTCCCAGCGGTCGAGAGCCTCGTCCGGACCCTCCTGCGACCCCTCGAGTCCACCCTCGGCGGGCCCCTCGCTGCACCGCAGGCCTCCATCCACGTCACCGTCCGCACCACCGTCGCCGGTCCGCCGGGCGGTACCGTCTTCGACCTCGCCGTGCACCTGCCGGCCTTTCCCGACGTGCAGCCCCCGGCCCGCATCAGCTTGCGCAGCGAAGCGGAGGCGGTGTTGTCGCACGTCCTGCTCCTGGACGTGGTGGCGGCCGTCGCCGCCGCCCCTGCCGTGCCGCCCGCGCGTCGTTGGGAGCCAGCCGCTCCGCACCACGGCGAGCTCATCACCGCGGGCGGGCCGTCGGCGAAGAACCGCAAGCTCACCGTCCACTTGTCGCGTGACGCGCTGCGCGTCGAAGCCGTTGCCGTGGGGGGGTTGGATCCCTTCGGTCGCCCGACGCCGGATCCAACGGCGACGCCGCGGTCGCGGACTTGGACGGCCGAGTCAACGGGGACGGGGTTGATGGACTTTGTCGGGGAGGTGTCTCAGGAGTAGGTTCTGCAGGCAGACCTCTTCCATTCCCCACTAATCCATCATGATACCAACAATGATACACACCCATGATACACATGCCTATAACTCTGTCCTGTAGCTCGTAGATGCGGTTCATATTCAAGTGCATCCCAACCTGACCATGCACACATCGATACTATCCGTAGTCTTTGCATACCCTAGTATTGCTAACCAGGTAGTCCGTCAATTATATCTACTATACATCCTACCTCACAAACCTACCACGGAATTTCCCTCCCATCATACTGATTCAATCCTTCATGGTTCTCCCACCCCGGCACACGGACATTAAGAAATTTCCCACTCTGCGCGGGATTCGCCTCGCGGACAATATCCAGGACGGCGCCGGCACCTTGCTCTGCGGAAAGGTCGGCGCGGGATCCGCCTAGATCCGTCCGGAGCCACTGTTGCTGTCAGTTTGGTGTATGGGAGGATAATGGATGGACGTACCCCGGGGCTAACGGCAAAGCAAGTGAAGCTCTCGTCTGCGAGAGCGTGCGCGTATTGCACGGTCATCATGTTCAGCGCAGTCTTGCTGATTCGGTAGGTTGGGACGGGCATATCATTGTATGTTTTGGCTCGGTCAAGGGAGGCCATTGTTGTTGAGCTTGTTGGTTGGTTAGCTGGATTTGGATACAGAAGTGGATAAGGGTGGCACACATGTTGACTATCGTCTTGCGGGTTCCCCGTCGTAGCAGAGGTAGGAAGGCTTGCGTCACTCGATGTGTCCCCGTGATGTTTGTGTTCATCACGGCTGTGAGGTTGTCTGCATCCCTGGATGGAGTTAGTCTGGCGCTGTCGACCATCTGGTGGGTCATACATCTCGGTGACTCCCCCCCGCGTGTAGGACCCCACGCCGGCATTGTTGATCAATACGTCTAGAGTACCATGGGTTCGCTGAATGCGTTCCACCGCTTCCGCGACACTGGACGCACTGGTCGTGTCAAGAGGCACGTAGGCGATGCGCCCGCGCGAGGACTCGACCAGCGACGGGAGTTCGCGGGGTTGTCGTGCTGTCGCCACGATAGAGGCCACCTCGGTCGCGGGACGGGCTGCTAATTGTTGAACCAGCGCGAGGCCAAGTCCGCGAGAGGCTCCAGTTACTAAATATGAAGCCATGGTGGAATGGAGGATGGTGATAGGATGTAGTGGGGAGTCGCTGATCCGAGGTTAATGTGACGCAGGCGCAGTCTTAATAATGTCGATCACCCGATTCTCTCCCACTTCTGTTATCTGGGATTCTTCCACATCCCTATCCATCATGTTGAGTACGCGATTCAGCCCGTTTCGGGCTATTCAACGCTCCATTCGACCATGGACATCTACTCTCAACACCCCGCGCTCGCTGTCCACCCAATGCAGTCTCCCCGCCGCCTATTACCGCGGCGGCACATCGCGCGCCGTCTTCTTCCAGCGCGACCACCTCCCCCCCAAGCAATCGCAATGGGCACCCATCTTCCGACGCGTGATCGGCAGTCCGGATCCCTACGGCCGGCAGCTTGACGGTCTAGGCGGCGGCGTGTCGAGCCTGTCCAAGGTGTGCGTGGTAGGCCCGCCCACCCGCCCCGACGCCGACATCGACTACACTTTCATCGCGCTCGGGGTCCGCAATGACCACGTCGACTACTCTAGCAACTGCGGAAACATGATCAGCGCCGTGGGTCCCTTCGCGGTCGACGCCGGTCTGGTCACCGTGTCCCCCGACACGAGCAGCCGCGTCGACCTGCGCATCCACAACACCAACACCGGCAAGGTCGTCCGCGCGCGCTTCGGCGTCGTCGACGGCGAGGCTGCCGCCGAAGGTGACTTCGCTATTGACGGTGTCGCCGGCACAGCCGACCCCATTCAGCTTGACTTTCTTGATCCGGCTGGCTCCCGCACCGGCCGGTTGTTTCCTACGGGTCGCGTGGCAGATACGTTCGACGGTGTGGCGACTACCTGCATCGACGTTAGCAATCCCGCGTGCTTTGTCCGTGCGGAAGACCTGGGCGTACGTGGAAATCTCACCCCCGACGAGATCGACGCACACCCGACGCTGCTTCGGCGGCTCGACTCCATCCGGCGCCAGGCTGGCGTGGCTATGGGTCTGGCAGATCAGCTGGAGGATGTCCCCGGCAGTGTCCCCAAGATCGGCCTGGTGTCATCCCCGCTGTCCGATGATCGGGCTGTCCAGGCTGGCCAGACGCCAAAGGAGGTCGACGTGCTCGTACGGGCGCTCTCAGTCGGGCAGCCGCACAAAGCTGTGCCTATTACTGTTGCGTTGGCCCTGGCGGCGGCGGCGCAGGTGCCAGGCAGTGTCGTGGAGGACGTGACGGGCGCCGCACGGGTCAGTTCGACGGGGTTAACTCTGGGTCATGCCAGTGGGCGATTGGTGGTGGGCGCAGAGTATGGGGAGGATGGGACACTCCGTCATGCCACGGTCTATCGAACGGCGCGGCGATTGATGGAGGGTCGTGTTTTCTGGAAGGGGAGCTGATGTTGACTTAGTCTGTATTATACATCATCTATTGTAGTTTATTGAGGCGAGGGGTTGACCATAGATGTATATATACTAGTACTGTAACAAGAATCATCCCCTCATGAGCAGCGTATATACTAAACACTTAATCTCGAACGCCATTGTTTACTATCATATGCCCACCTTGTAGGAAAGCCACCAGGGCCCAACCCTGGGATCATCGCCAGATGCCAAGACACCATGGTGGATCAATCGAGTCGAGACACGACTGGCGCGTTTGATGCCCACGGCCGTCTGGAATTAGATGCAACCGACCTCTCCCTCTTGTTACCCTGATGACGGGCCTTCTTCCAGGTATGCGATGCCCTCGCCCCTCATTTCTCCCCGCCATGTCGCGTCCGTGTGGTCCGGCCCCATCGCGGCATCTCCACCCCTCCCTCTCCCGCCCCAAAACTTCTCTCTCCGCACCGGATTCCCCCCGCATCCATGTCCTCGGGATGGGAAGTATCGGGACCTTCACCGCGCACGGGCTGCGGGCCATGCCGAATCCACCCCCGGTCACTTTGCTCCTCCACCGCGCCAGCCTGGCAGACGCCTACCGTGCCACCGGGCGTCAGATCCAGCTCGAGACTGCGGACGGGACCGTGATCCCGCAGACGGGCTATGACCTCGAAGTCCTCCGCGACGGGCGCTGGCACGGCGAGACGGGCCATGACACCACTACCACCAACATCGACCACCTCATCGTCAGCGTCAAAGCCCCGCAGACCGTTGCCGCGCTGACACCCCTGCGCGCCCGGCTCTCCGCCCGCTCCACCGTCCTTTTCCTCCAGAACGGCTGCGGCATGATCGACACTGTCACCGAGCACCTGTTTCCCGACCCCACCACCCGTCCCCACTACGCCGTCGGCGTTGTCTCCCACGGCGTGGCGCTCACCAAGCCGTTCCACGTTACACACACGGGACCCGCCGCCATGGCCCTGGGATGGGTGCCTCCGCCACCGGGACGGACGCCAGCGCCCGCTCGCGATGACGACCTGTTGGCGACTCTCCCCCGCTCCCCGCGGTTCAATGCCCGTACCGACGCGTACACCCAGGTCTTCCAGACACAGCTGGAAAAGCTGGCGTTGAACGCGTTCTGCAACCCCACGTGTGCCCTGCACGACGCGAAGACTGGCTTCTTGGTGACGATGCCGGCACTGCGTCGTGCGATTCTCACCGAGATCTCGGCTGTCGTCCTCGCATTGCCTGAGCTACAGGGGGTGCCCGGCGTGCGGGAGCGATTTGCCGTGAATCGTCTAGAGACGACAGTGAGTCACATCCTCACCCAGAACGCGGAGACGACGTGCTCAATGGTGTGGGATATGCGCGCTGGCCGTGAGACCGAGGTGCGGTTCATCAATGGCTACTGGGTGCGACGGGGGAGGGAAGTGGGGGTGGCGACACCGGTGAACGAGGAATTGGTGCAGGCGGTGCTGCATCGGACGGGGTTGAACAATAGATCTACGGTGAAGAATGTCGAGAGTGAAGTCAAAGTGAAGTCGAGAGAGATATAGAAGTCCAGAAGAATAGAGGGAAGCATAAGTGGATAGATGAGTCATCAGGCCGCGGTGACCGATCGGCATAACCGGAGATCAACAAACATCAACTTCTCGTGACTCCCAAGTAGTTCTTCCTTCCTTCTTCTCTCTCTCTCTCTCTTGTCTTCAGTTTGATTTCATTCTTTTTGCTTCCTTTTTGTTTACAATCACACTGCATTAGATTATTCCTCTACTTTACTTGGATAGACGCGTATTCGTACCTGCATCCTCATGTCCGTCCGATTCCGGGATTATCCCGAGGCCAAGACGGGGTGAGCTGACCCTTCTTCCCTCTTCCGGACCCTGTCCTCACTCTGCCTGATCTTACGAGGTTGATGATTCGAAACTGACTGACTAGACCCGATGTCTCTCCGCACTACAATCGCAAATCGAACCCGGTGCTGCGGGGGTTCTTGCTGACCGTGGCTGCCTGGCTGTAAGTGCACCACATGCCGGGATTGCAAAAGGAAGAAGAAGACAGTAGCTAATATCCCCCAGCATGGAACGGATCTGGTTTCTCCCTGGTCTCATCTGGCGGAATGCGGGCTTCGGCGCCCTGCGCACCATCGACCGACATCTCGAGTTGCTGGAGCCCCGCTATGACCCGACGGTGATCCCACTCGAGGAACCGCCACGGTCTGATGATCCCCCCGAGCGCGTCATCGCTCCTCCCCAGCCCACCAAGAAGCCGTTTTATTCCGTCGCCGACTATCATGCCCTCTACAAGAGTGGCGAGCTGACCCCGCTGGATGTCGCTCGCGCCCTGCTGCCGCTCATCCGCCGCGACGTGCCCAACCCCAGCCCCCACTCCGTGGCCTGGTTCGACTCCCGCGTCGATCTCGTCCTCGCCGCTGCCGAGGCCGCCACTCAGCGGTACCGCGAGAACCGTCCGCGGGGCCTCTTTGACGGCGTGCCCGTCGCCGTCAAGGGAGAGTTCGACGTCGACGGTTACACCACCCACCTCGGCTCATGTAACGACTACACGCCTCAGCCGTCCGAGACCGACCCGTCCATCACCAACTGGTGTGTCCGCCAGCTCGAGGCCGCCGGCGCTGTTCTTGTCGGCAAGCTGTCCATGCACGAGTTTGGTCTCGACCCCAACGGCCACAACATCCACTACGGCACTCCTGTCAACCCCTATCACTCGCGCTACTACACCGGCGGCAGCTCTTCGGGCTGTGCCTACGCTGTCAGTGCCGGCCTCGTCCCCGTCGCCCTCGGCACCGACGGCGGCGGCAGCGTGCGCATCCCCGCCGCCTTCTGCTCCGTCACCGGTCTCAAGCCCTCCCACAACCGCCTCTCGCATTACCCGGGCGTCAACTACGCCAGCACCACCAGCGTCATCGGACCCCTGGCCGCCGACCTCCGCTCCCTGGCCGCCGTCTATCAGCTCGTCGCCGCTCCCGGTCCCGACACGCACTTCCCGGCTCCCGGCCGGCTCGACCTCACCCCGGCGCCCGGCGCCACGAAGAAGGCCCTAGGCGTGTGCGAGGCGTGGTTCGCGCGCGCCGACCCGCCAGTGCAGCGACGGTGTCGCGCACTGCTGGACCGGCTGGTGACACAGCACGACTATACCGTCGTCCCTGTAGACATCCCCTTCCTCGCCGAGGGCCAGACGGCTCACGCCATGACCATCCTCACCGACGCGGCCGCCGTGCTGACCGACACCGCCAACATCGCGCCCGCCAACCGTATCCTGCTAAGCATCGGCCGCGCCACTCCGGCAACCGACTACCTTCGTGCCCAGAAGCTCCGCCGCTTGATCATGGCCCACCTGGCGGCACTGTGGCGCGACCGGCCCGGCATGATCCTCGTCACCCCGACCACCGCCTGCGCCGGCTGGCCCATCGCCTCGACCGTGGACATGTGCTCCGGATTCAGCGACGGTGACACCACCCTGCGCACCATGGAGTATGTCTGGTTGGCCAACTTTGCCGGCGTCCCCTCGCTCAGCGTGCCGGCCGGCTACGTCGAGGGAGAGGTGCCCACTGAGTCGGGTGAGCCGGGGTCTGTGCCTGTCGGCCTGATGGGGCACGCCGACTGGGCGGACGAAGCGGCACTGCTGCAGTGGGGGCTGGAGGCAGAGGAGGCGGGTTCCGAGTTCCTGGTGCGGCCGCCCATCTGGGAGGATGTGATTGAGCGGGCGCGGAAAGGTCGAACGGAGCAACTGGTTGAGGTGTGAGGGGATTAGATCCTGTGCTATTATTGGGCGCTTTCTGGGAGCAATAGATTTTATTACGTATCCATTACGCTTGTTCTGTTCCGTTGACCATTGTATGGCATGTAGTCTGTCTTGGTGTAAGAATCTTTGAACACTCCCAGAAGACCAACGTTCTCCATTGCTCGATCAGAATTCTTTGAGCATACATAGTATAGTCGAAGAATCAATCCCAAACAAGCGGGATGCCAAGGAGGTCCCAGTTTATAACGTCATCCTTCTCTCCCTTTCTATTATTGGTCGTCATCGCGTTTCCGCACGGCCCCGGCGAACATGGAACTGTTCCCACGGGCAGGCCCAGCCATGAAAGACTTGCGTATGTGCGCAGATCATTTGGCTGAGAGTGATAGCAGGAGGTGGTCACCACCTCCTAATGGTAGACGCGAGAGGGCCCGAGCAGCGTGGAAGAGAGTTGCTACTATGATATAAAGCATGGAGTACAGCCTCATGTGGATAGCCTCGTCCAGTCTTGCGGTAGGGCTTTTGGTCCCCACGAGGCTGTCGGTTTCATTCCGTCGCTCTGTAGGAATGTGGGGTTGCCAGGGTGGCTTGGCTCGCTACAATTCAGGTCAGTATATGAAGACATAAGGACGTTGCCCGATGAAGGTATTCCTATATCAAGCCCCCCTTTACTACCAAGTGCAACAAGGAAATCTTTGGCCGGTCGTGACCCAGTCCCACCACCGTCTGGTCAAATTCCTATTTATCTGCTAGAATCTGGCCCGGGTCATCTTCAGAAAGCGGTTCATCGCTTACCAATTGCCCCAGGAGAGCTCCATCCGAGGCCTGTCAATTCAAATCTGCGCTGACTCTGGTTCGCATGACCGTCCTCCCACAACAATAGCAACCACACAGCGGCAGCGATTCCGGCTCAACACTGGCAGGGATGCCGTCGGTGGGTCTGGGCACCCTGAAACCGATTTTTCGACACATCGGCTCCGCGTCTCAGTACAATAATGAGGACCAGGTCGGCGAGGCAGTGCGGGATTCGGGGCTCTCGCGCGAGACCGTCTGGATCACCACCAAGGTGGACAACCCCTGGCACCACCGCGTAGTGGAGTCGGTGGATCAGTCCCTGGCCGCGGTGGGATTCGATTGCATCGATCTTTTTCTCATGGACTGGCCCATCGCCGTGTCGCCCGAGGATACCTCCACCCGCTTGCCGAGATGGGACCCTAGCAGACCTGATAGGAGATTCAGCGCGTCCTCGCTTCGGGCCGCGTGCCCAATATCGGGGTGTCCAATCTTGGCATCCGAAGCATGGAAAAGCTGCCGTCCCATTCGGAGTGCCATGTAGTTCCGGCTGTGAGCCGGATCGAGGTATGCTCCTGGGCTGCTCTCACGGGCCGATCTCCCAGCTAATCTAAGTTAGCTGCACGCATGCTGCCTATGCGACCGCTTGGTAGACTTCTGCCGGCAACGAGGGATCCATTGCACGGCCTATTCGCCGCTGGCCTTTGGCTTGCTCCAGCTGTACGAGCGCGCGTCCAAGACGCCACAGAAAATCCTGTAGGCACTTACACCCCTTCCGGGATGATTGGGATATGTGCTAACCATGACAGCATAATGTGAAGTCTCCAACGCGGAACGAGCGTGATCCCCAAAAGTGTGACACCGGAGCGCATCGCCGCCAACTTTGACCTGGGTAGATGGGTCCTGACGCCAGATGAGCACCATCTCTTAAGCCAGCTAGACGCCCGACGGTCTATCCGGATGACTGGCTGCCAGGGCAGGCGCTTTGGGAGGAGGACAACAGACTCCTGCCATATTGACCTTTGGCAAATTTGATTCCATTTGACTGTAGCCATCTAAACCGTATTTAGTTGATCGTCCAGAGACAACGAGTAAACAAAACTATATATAAATGACTAGAGAGCGCACTCCTCATCCCACCACTGGGAGAACAACTCCAGTCTCTCGGTGCGCGCTCTGGCCATCTGTCGACCAGTCTCTGTCTTCATCAGGCCCTCCAGCTTCACCAGCTTCTCGCTGATGTGCTCACGAGAGCGCTGCATACTGGACTCCGGCATCTTTGCTGCACCAAAAGTGAACGCCCGTCCAATGCCAACTGCCCCGATGGCATCCAGCCGGTCCGCGTCTTGCACGATACCGAGCTCCGGATGCTGGGCCAGCACCTGCCGTGTCCGGTCTGGGTTGCGCATCTCAGTCGAGTACGAGACGTTGTTGACGATCTCGACGACGCGCGCTGACAGACTAGGCGAGACGTTCGCGCTCGCGAGTATCTCCGCCAGCTTCGACCCATCTTCGGTACGCGTGTACTTCTTGTCGGTGACATCGTGGAGGAGTCTACAACGGAGATCAGTCAGGCAGGTTCGCTAGCAGAAGGGAAGGCGCTCTAACGCTGCGAGAAGCACCGCGGTGGGATCGTGAGCCCCCGACTCCCCCATGAGAATGGTCTGGGAGAGCGCCGTCACACGGAGGACATGGTGAAAGTCATGAGAGGCGTCATACGCCGCCATGTGCTGTTCCACCGACGCAGCCACCGATTGGAATACCTCGTCGGGCGGGAGCGAGTATCGCACGCGAACGGCTTGTAAAATGGTCGCCAGTGAGGCCATCTGTGATAGGGTATAGGTCAATGGCCTGAAAAGGGAATGACTGGGCTGCGCACACCGACGGGGTATATGTAATAAACGATAAACCGAAACCCTTCCTGTTGCAACTGCACACCGAATTTTTTTTTTTCTGCCGTGCATTTCTATTGCATCTGCGGGGCCCGCCTGCCAAGGCTCCTGGTGCAGGGATGATCGGGCGTTAAAGTCATGAAGATCGCATGCCCCGCCAGAGAGAGACGCAGGGGCCATTTCAATGGAATTCCTCAAGGAGCACCTGTACGCCCTCGAGGCGCCATCTCGAACTCGCTCGGTGCCCATGCAAGTCCTCGCTGTCGGTCCCTCGCGATCCGGCACCGGCTCTCTTCGGGCGGCGCTGCTGCAACTCGGCTACGACCACTGCTACCACGGCCTCGACATCGTAGACCACCCCGAAGATGACCTCGCGTGGCACCGACTGCGTCTGAAACGAGAGCGCGGCGGCAGCCTGACAGCCGCCGACTTTGACGCCGTGATCGGACACGGCGCCGGCATCACTGACCATGTCGCCGCGGCTTTTGCGCCGGAGCTCATCGCGGCATACCCCGACGCCAAGGTGATCCTCAACATCCGCCAGGACGTGGATGCTTGGCATCGCAGTGTCATGGAGATCTTGGACCCCCTGCACCAGAGCTGGACGTTCTGGTTTCGCAGCTGGTTCTGTTCTGAGCTGTTTTGGATGCAGGAGGGCTTCATCCGAGGCAACTGGAATATCTTCTACCGCGGCAGCTTCGAGAAGAACTCACGCAGGGCCCTGGATGAGCATTGCCTCCGGGTGCGACGCCTCGTGCATCCCGACCGGCTGCTGGAGTGGGATATCCACGATGGATGGGAGCCGCTGTGCCGGTTCCTAGGCAAGCCTGTACCGCAGACGCCGTTTCCTACACTGAATAGGGGTCTCCAATACGAGAAGCTATTTCGGGACCGCATCGAGCGCGCGGATCGCAATATTAATCGGTGTATCGCGATGGTGGTGATGGTAATGATGGCCCTGTGGGTGGTGGTGCTCGGATGATCGCGATGACGCTTGCTTTGCATTTCTTCTTCTTCATCCTTTCCCACTGAATATTCTTTTGGATGTGCGTGTAATTTAATCTATTTAGATTTTGTTTTCAACGAAATATGTTAGAACAGGGGGGGGTACTGGCCAGAAAGGCAGTCAAGCGGCTCCTCGCCTTCCAATGTGATAGGTAGAAGAAAGGCAGCTATTTCTAGCATCAAAAAGAGCCTTTTCAGCGTTCATTCACCAGGTCTACACTTTCTAGTTGTAACTAATTGGACAATGTCCACCCAACCCCAGGACAAGCCCTACAGACCCCGGATGAATTGCAACGGCGGCGTAAAAAAGTACTCCCCACCCTTGACGGAGATGAAGGTCGTGAACGAGATCTCACGCTCTAGACCCTTCTTGTCCAGGAGTTTCAGGCGCAATTTCTTGTCTTCTTCCTCGACCGCGCCTTTGATATCTTGGCCGATGATAGCATCCTGGCCATTCCGGTCGTGCGGAAATCCGTGGTTGTAGACCCAACCTAACAATGCGTTAGAAATGCTCTTCGGTATCATTTGACAGGGTAGGGTGTGCTTACGGTTCATGACAAATTGAAAGCCATTCTTGATGGCACTCTGATAACAGGTAAACAAGAGACCACGCTCAACCTGGTCATTCTTCCCGGGTTCCCACACAGGCCCATACGGGATCCCCCGACGCATCATCAGATTCTTCGTCGTATTGCCGATCCCAATGCGAGGGTTGGTCTTGCGGATGTGGGCTGCAAATGGGCAATTGGTCTGCTTGTCGGGATCTTCATAGTCCCAGTCGTTCAGGTTGCCGTCGAAGGTGGAGCTTTCGAACGGATATTTCTCCACGGGGGCGCCTGCGAAGCTATATCAATACCAGTTCAAATCAATCGATAGACTATGACTAGCGGCTTACCGTTCTTCCAGCGTCCGACCAGGCGCGCTTCAAATTCGTCTTGAGTAAAGCCGAGCTGGCGTGCCGTCGCCTCACAATACCTATAGGAACGGTGGTCAGGTCATGCCCATACGTAGTGTGCGCCACGTAACAGTAGCAGTGACATACTTGTGAAATTTAGGCACGTCCTGGCCCATCTTGCGAAGAACAAAGTAGCTACCGTTCTTGGCCCAGTCGGGCTCCCACCACTTTTTGTTGTCATCATAAAATCCAGGATTGTTGATCAGAATGGTCCTGGCGAGGTTAGCACACATGGATCGGATACAGGGTAGCCTGGTGAGATTAATTTACCCTGGAGCGGTGAAAGTCTTTTGGACCCCTTCCTCTTTGATCTTGTCATCATCGAGACCCTTCAAGATGGGCTGGGAGACACCATCGCGGAACCCGAAGCTGGAGATAGTTAGACGCCGGATTCGATAGCGCTCCCCTCTTCGAGATCCAGATCAAAAGACTTACTGCTCAGGATCATGGATATCCTTTTTCTTGGGCAGCGTAGCTCCCGCCATGGGCTTCCCAACCACGGCAATGGAACTGCCCAGGGACGTCTTGATAATCCTCTCCCTGGTGCTTTGGACTTTCTTTTCGGTGCCGCAGATAAGGAGAACGCCGTGGACGTCCTGCCTCCAGCAACCGTCCCATTCCTCGTCGGTATCTCGGCCCTCCGACACCATGTCCGTGTACATGCCTTTGATAAAGGGGTCATCACGGAGCTCATCTCTGTCCAGCTGTGCACATTCAGTACCTCACCCTGTATATCATGAAGGAACCAAGGAGATTTACCTTGACCATTCCCTTGGAGGTAAAGGCAATGTTGACGCCGGACATTTCGACCTCCTTGCCACTTCCGGAGACGCGTTTTCGCGTAGACAGCGCATCTTGAGCAGTGGTAATCTGCTTCTTCGACACCATCTCCTTCAGGCGATCTTTGAAATCCGCCGCGTCTTTGATCTCGAACAAGACAAACTCCTCATACTTCTTCAGCAGCCCGGGCCTGTTTGTCCAATCAGCAACGATCCACGGATGAAAGATCCACGATCCGGCGGGCGTACCAAATATCCCCCTGCATATCGGACTTGTCCATGTCGTTGGCCATTTTGAAATTGATGAGGTATCTTTTATAGAAGTTCAAGATAATATCATTTGAAGAAGGTTGAGAACGAGGATCTTCTGTATCAAGTCATCTTTGCCAGGGTCCGATCCCGATTTTTATACCCTACTTGACCAGACCTGTCATGATCTCACAGGGTTGCATTGTTCTTGGGTTGAGTGCTGTCCTGGGCCTCTACCATGGTCAAAGTTAACATTAGCCCGTCTATGAGTGGATGGAGACGTTTGGCCCTGCTTTCAATGTGGTGTCAAGTCTATCCAGAAAGAAGCGAGGTGCACCCTAAGCTTCTGACTTCTCCACTGTGGCACCCGCCAGGGAGCAGTTTCGGATGCCATAAAGCCAAGGCTGATGCACAGACTTTTACAGACCGACCAGCTAGGTCTGCAACGCTAAACTGCTAGAGATGGATTACGCCGAGCCTCAATGCAGTTCAAGTCATGTCCAATTGGGCGGGTACTGATAGTCGCCAGGGGTAACATCAAATATAGTAGACGTGGGTAGAAAACTGCACGTATACTCTCAGCCACTGCACCAAGATACCGAATCGGCATTTGGCCGGCCTGGATATGACTGCCATCACACCATATACAATCGGTACAATCCACAATATGGGTTGATACAGATTCTTCATACAAACGTCTATTCAGAACGGCCATCACTCTTCCGACTAGCTTCCGCACCGGCTCGAATATTGGTAACTAGACAATCTAACGTGATATTGTGCGGGTCAATCGTCAGTCCGATTACTCAGTACATCTCTTCCTTGTGACCTCATCAAGCTGGACAGCAATACAAAAGGCGAAGAGATCACCTACGTGGCTAGCTGAATAGCTGAAGACGGCCAGTGTCCGAGCCATCGAATAGTACATGATGATTCATCGTCAACCATGTATCCTCTCACTAACACCTGGTTGCCCGTCCAGCCTTCGTGGATCAGACTCGGTCAAAAGAATTCGACCATCCATTTTCCGAGGTTACGGCCGAAGGTCCCCTGGCTGGCGTCCCTCCCAATGAGAATTCCATTTTCCGAGGTTACGGCCGAAAGTCCCCTGGCTGGCGTCCCTCTCAATGAGAATGATCATCATGTAAAACGCAGGTCGTTGCATTTCCGTTCCCGTTGCGGTGCTACCGGCGTTCCACAAGGGAAGGGTGCCATTCCGCTAGGGGGATTCCACGGTAAGTCTCCTGATGCGACGGCAATGAAAATTACTCCGTGACATGCGGGCTATGCAGCAAGTATAGTGGGCGTGACAGAGTTACCGTACCGACCACTTGGGTCGTACCTATGTTAGGCATGCCTTGGATGGGCCATTGGGATGGCGCCCGGAGACTCTCACGGTTTATGATACAAAGTAGGCTGGCTGTTGGCTTTTATGAAGTCCAAACACTTCCTGAGATCTCGATGGGCAGGCCACCTTTGAATGATAGATAGAGGACTCCCTTCTCCTGTTGGCATCGACCTGTGACCGCGAGTAATCTGGGAATAGCAATTGGGCATGTAAACCCTGCGGTCTATCAATGCGTTGACATACCGAAGCGCCCGCGCCATATGTTGACAATGTCAATCCATCATTCATTACTTGATCTTTGTATAGGATAGCTGCATGACTTCATGTCAGTTCGAAATGCCTTTACAGACGCGAACAGATCCCCTGGTGCTTTTGCCGATCCCTTTGCTCCGTACATAGGCCAATATTGTAGTGAATTCTTATTTTCAGGCAAAGTTATGTACAACACCCAGCATTCCTGGGTAAGGACGGCATAGCTGTCCGTTGTATTGCTCGTGTCAGCCTTGAAGGTTACGAAGTCGTGGCAGTGCCTGTCCTCCACACGCGTCAGATTCGTTATCTTTGTATGATTCAACCATGGATATTACTACCTCTACATTGGGATAACAGATGAAGATTGTGCATACGGGCCATGCAATGTCAGGGAGCTGATGGTGCTGGGCAAAGGTATACGGTATCACGCCCGGGAATTTTGACTCCCCGGCTCGCGGTGAATACGGGGCCCGGCATGCCAGCCCCTAGCCCAAGGAATATTAGTCGGTCGTGCGGTATGGGAGAATCGGCAAGGGCTATACACGATGCTCTATAAAAGCACGAGCATGTTCCATCTCATATTGCCAGGACGAACAACCCACCGACGGTCTAATCCGACACCATCGCTTTGTCGTCAAGCAGCTCGTCTGTCCTCCACCATGAAGTTCAACTGGAGCTTGGCTGCTCTTCTCCTCGGCATTGCGTCGGCGGTCGAGGATGAGGATCCGCAGGCGCTCGAAGTGATGCACAAAGAAGAGCAGTACCAAGAAGGAAAGACCGCTGGAGTCGATCTTGTTGGTGGGGTCGAAGTTGCCAATCTCGACCAATCTGGACCCTCGGGACATGTCATCAGTTCGCATGACGTGCAGAAGATCACTTGTTTCCAGGGTGTTCGAGGCCAGGATTGTACGGATATCTTGGATGGGACTGTGACGACCGATTGGTCGACCTCCCGTTCCGGGAGCTCAAGGATTATCGTCGAATTTGGTGGTCCAAGGACCCTGACTGGGTTTGTCGTGGTTCCTTCCCCCGATAAGCCGAATCACTTTGTGACTCGGCACTCGGTGTTTGTGGGGCCTAGCGATAGAGGACCCTGGAAGGAGGTGGCGTATGGGACATGGTGGCCGGATACCAGCGAAAAGCAGTCCGTATTTCAACCCGAGCGCACGAGATACTTGCAGATTGAGCTCAACGACGGCCCGGTCGCGGTCGCGGAGCTCAAGATCTTCGAGGGCAACGAGATCCCCCCCAACCCCAAAAAGGGCATCTGGGGTCCGACCATTGATTTTCCCCTCGTTCCCGTGTCTGGGGCGGTCGACCCCAAGTCGGGCGAGGTGCTAGTCTGGTCCTCCTGGGGTTACAAGCAATTCACCGGTTACCGGTCTGGAAAGACGCAGACCGCCCTATGGAACCCCGAGCGAAAGACGGTGACCCAACGCAAGGTGGACGAGACCGACCATGATATGTTCTGCTCGGGGATCGCGAGTGATGTGGAGGGGAATGTCCTCGTGTTTGGTGGGAATGATGCGGCGAAGATCAGCCTATATAACACGACCTCGCATGATTGGCAGCGGCGGAGGGATATGGCGTCCCTGCGCGGTTATGAATCATCGACTATGTGCTCTGACGGCCGGATCTTCTCCATTGGCGGTTCCTTTTCTGGTGAAACCGGTGGCAACAGTAAAGACGGTGAGATTTACGATCCGAGAACCAACAGGGCCACCATGCTCCCCGGTGCCACAGTCGACGATATGGTTACGGCGGATCGGCGCCAGTATCGAATGGACAACCACGCTTGGCTGTTCGGGTGGAAGGATGGATACGTTCTCCAAGCGGGGCCCAGTGACCAGATGAATTGGTATGGAACGCGTGCCTCGGGGAGTACCACCCACGCCGGCCAGCGCGGCGACCAAGATGCCATGTGTGGCAATGCGGTCATGTACGACACCGGCAAGATTCTCGGCTTTGGGGGTTCCCGCTACTACGAGACAAAGCCGGCTATCAATACTACCTACATCCTCACCCTTACGGAGTCGAAGACTCCCGTTCACGTTGACCAGGCCCCGTCGATGAAGTACACGCGCACCTTCCACACATCCGTCGTGCTGCCGGACGGGTCCGTCTTCACCCACGGCGGCCAGGATATCGGGCTGCCGTTCAATGAGAGTTTCACCCATTTCACGCCGGAACGGTTTGTTCCCGATACCAGCAGTGTGCAGGGCGGCCGATGGGAGGAGTTGCAGCCAAACAACGTGCCCCGAGTGTACCACAGCATTGCACTGCTTCTGCAGGACGGGACGGTTTTCACCGGCGGTGGTGGTCTCTGCGGAGATTGCGACGCCAACCACTTCGACGCTCAGATTTACACCCCCCCTTATCTGGTCAATGACAATGGAAGCAAGAAAACGGATCGTCCCGTCATCAACAGCGTCAGTCCGGCTGACGGCCCCCCCGGCACCACGATCACGATCCAGACCGATCGACCTGTCAATTCCAAGGCATCGATCATCCGCTACGGCTCCGCGACGCACACGGTGAACACGGATCAACGACGCCTTGGTGTCAGGCTGTCGGCGCAACCGGGCAGGACCAACACGTATTCCTTCGAGATCCCCGATGAACCCGGAGTCGCCACCCCTGGGTATTATATGCTTTTCGTCCTGGACAATGCCGGGGTGCCCAGTGTGTCGAAGAATGTGCGGGTGACTGTGTGAGAACCACGCCGTCTTTTTCCGTTTCCAAGCCCTATGGTGGTGATGTCCACGCGTGCATGATTGCCCAGGCCTTTGGTTGTTGAATTTTCTCCTTTCCAACGGTGCTCGATTGAGATCGGATGCTTTGTTTGTTTGTCTAGCAATAGTGAGTAATAATATTAATGAAGTGGTTTATGCGCCTAGTAGCTGTAATAGTTCGTGCCAAAAGGGATTATGAATGTCCCCGGCTGATAGTGCCATGAGGAGTGTTGTCGCTCGATGGAAGATAGATTTGTTCTTGTGAATCAAGGCTCGGCCCTAGTATTATAGCCTGCCACGTAGAATCATTCCCATCTAGGTGCCCCAGAACCCTGTGTACTAGATACAGGCGAACCCCGATGCAAGCGGCCCACAATGGTTGAATTTTTGAGCTTGAAGCTATTTGGAAAGCTATGATCGTACTAGGTAAGAAATATGAAGCATGGAAAAGAGAAACGTGTGGGAGGGAAGACCCTGCTAGTCATCTGACATGGTTGCTGATTGCCCTCAATCTGTCCAGTATAACAAAACGCTTTAAGGGTATGAGAACTGATGTAATAGAAACATGCGCGGTGTAAACTTGGAATATAGGCAGTATCGCTTGCTATAATGGACAATAACCAAAGAATGAGAAATCCTCGAGTTTCCAGCCCTCAGGCTAGCTCTAGTATTCTATAAGCCACCGGATTCAGCGCAATACGTCAAGTCATGCTGATATCAGTTAAAAAAACAAGACTTACGTTGATATATATCATCCGTTTCGTGGGATACGTTTCTATTTCTTGGGCTCCTCCTCCTATACCTAGCGAGGGATTAGCGCCAGACACTGCCACCGCCACGCGACGGTTCCCTCCGCCGCCAATCTTGAACCCTGCATCTTCTTCTCTTTTCTTTCCTTCCTCCTTCTACTCTCTTTCTCTACCTTCATCTCACATCCATCGACTCGATCTACTCCCCCTCGATGTCGCGATGGGTTCCAAATCTCCCGAACATCAAGACACGGCCCACGGCCGTACGTATCGTCTTACTCCCAGCACAGGTTATACTGACGTTCTGCAGATAATGCCCCCTCGGCGGCGGTCACCACCGCTGGCGGCGAACCACGCGGTGCGCATCTGTCTCGCGACGGAGACGGGAGTCTGGGCGATACGGGCGATACCGACGACGACGACGACGACGATAATGCCCTCGGGCCCGGTGCGGTTCCCCACTCCCTGACTGGACCGACCGCTGCGAAGACAAACCAGAAAAAGAAAAAGAAGAAGAAGAAGAAGAAGAAGTCCAAAAAGAAGCCGTCGGGTCCGGTCCACCAGTCCTCTCCACCCCGTGTCCCGGTGGATCAGCTCTTCCCGACGGGTCAGTACCCCATGGGGGAAATTCAATGCGACGGAACAATGATGAACACGGCGCGCACGACGGCCGCAGAAAGTCGCGACCAAGCCCGATGCGACCTGGTGGACGAGAGCTTCCTCAACAACTATCGCAAAGCGGGCGAGATCCACCGCCAGGTCCGCCAGTGGGTCCAGGCCAGTGTGCGGCCGGGACAGACCCTCATGGACATTGCGGTAGGCATCGACGATGGTGTCCGCGCGCTGTTGGACAACGCGGGGCTAGCACCGGGCGAGGGTCTCCGGTCGGGATTGGGATTCCCGACGGGCCTGTCTCTCAATCACTGCGTGGCGCATTCCACCCCGAACCCGGGACAGTCGCCCGTCGTGCTGCAGGCGACGGATGTGATGAAGGTAGATTTCGGCGTGCACATCAATGGATGGATTGTGGATAGCGCCTTCACCATGTCGTTTGATCCGACCTACGACCCACTGCTTGCCGCCGTCCAGGATGCGACCAACACGGGCATCCGGGTAGGCACCCACCCGGCTACTATCGTATGATCGCTAACGAAGGGTAGACGGCCGGAGTCGATGTGCGCATCAGCGATGTCAGCGCCGCTGTCCAGGAGGTCATGGAGAGCTACGAGGTGGAGATACGCGGCCATACCTTCCCCGTGAAACCGGTCCGCGGTCTCAGCGGTCACGACATCAAGCAGTATCAGATCCACGGCGGCAAGTCGATCCCCTTCTTGAAGAACAATGACCAAACCAAGATGGAAGCCGGAGAGATTTTTGCCATTGAAACATTTGGCTCGACCGGCCGGGGCACCGTGATCGACGGCGTAGGTTTCCCGATAATCCCTGGCGTTGTTGACCTACACT
Source organism: Aspergillus candidus (assembly GCF_002847045.1). NCBI lineage: Eukaryota > Fungi > Ascomycota > Eurotiomycetes > Eurotiales > Aspergillaceae > Aspergillus > Aspergillus candidus. The sequence goes on along the minus strand of NW_020194062.1, from coordinate 48,157 downwards.
GACTGACCACAGGCCGGTGTCTATGGGTATGGCCGGAGTGCCGACGCCCCTCTGAAGGTGATCACGCCGCTGGCGACCGCCCGATCGCTCTACAAAACCATCAACCAAAGTTTCGGGTCGCTGGTCTTTTGTCGCCGCTACCTGGAGCGGCTGGGGGTGGATCGATACCTGGCGGGGGTACGTACCCTGTGAAGTCTTGCGATACGGCACTAATATTGAGTAGATGAACAACCTCGTATCCAAAGGGGTGATGGACGTCTACCCTCCTCTGGTGGATATCCCGGGCTCGTTTTCCGCCCAGTTTGAACACGTACGCTTCGCTCTTGACCCAGGAATTGCCGAGCTAATCCACTGTAGACCATCATTCTAGGCGAGTCGGGCAAGGAGGTTATCAGTCGCGGGGATGACTATTAACACATGGGATGATCATATTTTCAATGGAAGGCCTTGCCCTGTTGTTGAATCTATCCTGCGCAATGCCATCCAACATGGCGTGTTTTCTCGAGGTGTCCGTCTCACCAGTTCAACCTGTCGGGATGGACCCTGGTCGACAGTCTCTACCGACCCTAATTTCAAGCTTTTGACTTTCTTGCTCTGTTATTTCCCGACCGCGGGTCTATCCCAGGCACCCTGGGTAGCACCTTCCATGGGTCCGATCGCCACCCCGTTCGTAATGGTAAAAGTCACGGCCCAGTCTCCCTAGCGCAGGATTATCTAGCGCGGGAATATATATAGACGACCAACGCGACTAGAATCCTCAGCGCAGGCAAGCGATCTGGTTAAAATAGATTGCATCCCTGGCCTAGGAACAGCCAACGACGTTCTCGCCCCGGGCACTGCCCCCTTCACACGAGGCACCCTGGATTACTCTGAGTCATCCCCCGCTAGTTTGCACCGTTCTGGGCACAGCCTTTTTGAGCCTCCGCTAGGTTGAAAATACGAGACCGTTTCTTATATTTATATGTGGACCGTCCCTCCTCTCCCCTCTCGATCCGTTCCCTTCTTCATATCCCATCGACACTTTTCAACTACTGCCACCATGGAGCCCTCGACCCAACCCCAGCAAAATCCACAACCTTATTCGCCCGGCAACGACCGCGTAGCACCTGTGGAACTGTTGCCCAACTCGGCCAGCCCCACCGCGCCGTCCCCACCCGCCAACGAGTGTGTCCACCTTGAATAAACCACGAACCAAGCAGAGAGTTAATCGCATGACAGGTCGCAGCCAAGTGAAAGATCGCCGCAAAACGATAATGAGCATCTGCCCCCCTCATACCAGAAGGTCGTGGGCTCCCCCGTCGCGCCCCCAGTCGCGCAGACCGTTGGGGGCGTCACGGTGACGCCCCGCGAGAGCCTCCGCGAGTCGCCCGCCCTGGTGGAATGCCAGTGGTGTCACCACGCCGGCGTCACTCGTGTCGTGCAGGAAAGCTCCGGTCAAACAGGGTTCGTGTTTTTTTTTCTGTTTTTTAATGCAAATCCGGCCGTCAGAACGTCGCTGGGGAGAGAAACTCGCTAATCATAACTATAGCGTCGCGGCCTTTTTGTGCTGTATCTTCTGCGGCTTCATCGGCGCCGTCATCCCCTACATCGCCAAGTGGTCCTACAATACCCACCACCACTGCCCCAACTGCCAGAAGGTTATCGCCATCCTACCGCACGATGGCGCCCTCGAGGTGCAGCGACCTACGCCCCAACCCCAGGCCAATCGGGCGGGGCCGAACGCAAAATTGGCATGATCTCGTTCTATCTTGTTATGGATTATCTTTACCCTTTTTTTTTTTTTTTTTTTTTTTCTAGTTGAATGGTTCACTCGGATTGTCATGGTTTGGCATATAATACGGTTATAGATACGACATGGGAGGGATATTGGCTGTTACAGGCATGATAGACTACAAATACGATACCCAGTGCTATATATTATATATCTCTCTGGAAACGACACGGGGCGTGGATCGCCGTGAAAGAACTTCCAATAACGCCGCAATACATTCGTTAGGAAACGGCTCTCTAAAAAGGTTACGCCCATTGCTACTCTATTGAAAAAGTAGGAAAGTGGCAAATAGTAAAATACACAATACTACCTCAGGGGTAAAACTGTGAGACATTCAATCCGCCAACATGTCCGCTGACTGGCAGGGTTTTCCCACCAACATTGTTTTTCGACTCTTGATGTGTTCGCAACTATTCGCAACATTTTCCATAGCTCGAACGAACCATCAAGATTTCTTAATATCCATAAGTATCCAGACCATTTTATCAGTCCTCCCTCAGTCTCCATGCTCCATGACCCTACCTCCCCAAAGACAGATACTCACTCAGGACTAGCACTGGACACACATGGCTAGTCCGGAGAAAGCTTTGGCGTATTAGTCTCGGCGGCCGGGGTGGCTTGAATGGTTCTAGACTTGATGACGGGCGGAAAGAGCCGAAAAGTGGTGCTCTCAACTCGGGTGCGAATCATGCATCTCACTGTCCGGGCGCATGGTAGTCGCCATCTTCATCGGAACTATCGTGGATGTTGAGGGTGTCAACGGTGTCGGCAATGTTGTATAACATGCCAGAATACTGCTAGGCACGTACTTTGACTAGACCCTGATGATTCGAAAGTCCGCGGGGCCACGAGATCGTGTTCTGGACATCCCTGACTGGCCATTTATAAACGCACCAAGACACCGCGTTCCCAGCAGCTCACCTACCTTGTGGCGAGAGGCCGAATGAGCCGGGTGGTAGCGGAAGGATGGACGGAGTTTGGCCGCGACCAGGCTGAAGCTCTGCGTTTCGATTCCATTAGGTGCCGTCCAGGCTGTTGGACGTGCACACAACACGATGTTCACTACCTTATTGTTCGCCCCGGTCGCACGGCGCCAATGATGTAGCCCACTCAAGCACGGTGATGTGCACTAGTGTCATCTTGAGGAGATGGCACCTTGGCGGGCGTGAAGGGCCTTGTTGACGGAGAATCTACCAGGTTTGATACCCAAACGAGTTGAAGCCATCTGCTGCAACACGTCATGTCGCTGGCTTTCGAAAAGATACCAGCGAATTTGCGTGGAGCAATAGATAATGGCAGAGATGGGTCTTTTTTCCGTTGGGGTAGTGCGTTCCAAGGCTCGCACCGACTAGTCCCCGAAGCATGCATTGTGAAATAGACCCCTTCCGAAGAGCAGGATCGACATAATGGAGCTGTGAGTGTCTGTCTGGTCAGTTAGAGGCCAGGTAAACCCACTGCACCCACCGCACCACCCACTTCTCCCCCACGCTGTAGCGGATCGTGGCCGGACTCGGTGACAATCTGGCCAATCTACCAAGTGGTGGAGGAACCCGTGCTCCTTCACACTGGATAATGCGTGACCTGTCTCCTTCTGGTTTCGTCACTTCCGATGCATTGGATGTTTGTTTGTCTCGATCCTATCTCTCAGAGACGACGGCACGCCCGCTGAAATTCCATTGGGACCACAGTTACGACTCGGCTATCTTTTCCTCTCTGTGAACCAATGAATATCCGGTGGCCATGGCATCGGCAGAGACCCCTCTGGATGGTGGTTTCAAGTTCTAAGCCACAGACGATGGATCGGGACCTTATGTTTGTGAGTGGCGACGGTACATGCTTCATGCCAATGCCATCGTGCTAGCCGCCGGCAGTTGGGGTTTCATTCTTGCCTCGGCCGCGGTTGGTCTTGCTTTTGCGAGTCATGCGTATACCGAGAATTTCGGGGTAGCCAATCTTTGGGAGTCTAGCTTCGGAGAGCCGAGCACGGCAAACGTCCAGGGGAATATTGGAAATGGAAGCAATGCGCGCGATGTGCTCAGCATGATTCTCCTAGTCAACACGCCGCAGATCATCCAATGGATTGGACATTTCCTGTACAATTTGCTGCTCACGTCGATGATGATAGCAATTGACTACAACAAATACGCCACCAGGAAGAATGCTTTTCGAGTATCTTGGCTCACTGGAAGCTAACGCTCAACATACTACCTCACCGTTCCGTACCTGTATGGGATGCCCTTGCCGGCAGCATCGGCGCTCCTCCACTGGCTGGTATCTCAAAGCTTTTTCTACGTCCAAATCGCGCCACTGGATATCCATGGGAACACCACACTGTATCAGATTGTGACTTGTGGCTCCTCGCCTGCCGCCATCATTCCAGTCATAGCCCTCGGCGGCTTGTTGGTTTTGGGAGGGGTCATTCTCGGGCTGCACCATCTCAGGTTTCTTATGCCTCTTGTTGCTCACTGCAGTGCTGCGATCAGTGCCACTTGCCATCCGCTACTAAGTTCTTGTGTGGATCATGCGTTGGGATTGATTCAATGGGAAAGGTCATCAAGGATCAGCCTTCTTCGGCCGCGGATCTCCAGGGCAAGGATGACAGAGGGCTTGACGAGTAGGAGGTCACTCGATTGGAGCAACACCGGCGACATGACAGCGATGGAGGACATTATCGTTGTGCCTTAACATCAGACGTTGTTTGCGGACCTTCTTTTAGCTGCCGCTATGCGAAGATGGATTTTGTCTTCGTTTCCAACAAAAACAATATTAAATGATTCGACTTTGTTGGTATGCAGGGATCGCTGATTGTTTAAGAAGTTAACCAGAGCTTCAAAATTGAACAGTCAGAGGAATATCTGGTTATCAGGCACGGCTTCTGTGGGAGAACGCCGATCACAACATTTAATAATGCTTGCTTGTGTTGATATTTCGGGCCGTTCTAAGGTTTATAGGATTTGCAAGATTGGGAAGAGGTCAAAACAGAGTCCGCAGGCGAAGACCCGGGACACTAGCCAGCATATTAGAGCAATGTATTCGCTTTTCTTTTGTAACCAAGTAGTTGGATATGTCGGTTACCGTGTACAAAGTGGACCGGTGCCTTTCGGGGCCCGTTACAGCCTAGAGCCCTATCAAGGCATTAGGGTGGCACATTTGATAATTTCTGGGCGCCATAATCGAGAGCTGAAAGAGGAAGATGAGTCGATTTTTTCTTAAACACAAGAGTAGTATTGATTTATGTGTATATTACGGGCATCAGCCACGAATATCGCTACACAGATTCTACTTCAAAAACGCACGAGGACCACCAAAATCTAATTGCTATCCACTATGTAGTGCTGGTCCCGAATACCGACAGAGCCAGGGATTCTAGAAGTTCCATTGATTCAACCAGTTAATCATCATGGCAGGAGTAATTGGTCCCAATGACCGCAGCGTGGGACTGGCCGCCTGGGCGTGTCTTATACTCATCGGCACTGCGAGTGTGCCAGCACCGTCCGCCAAGCCTCGGTAGAAGTCAAGAAGCTTGACCGCCGGTTTGGATGCAATTTCCGCAGCGGACGGCGACTTCTTCTCAAGATCAGTGATCCACTGTCGTAGTTCTATCGGGTGGATTCCGTAATGCTGGCAGATGGAGGTGCATAGCGGCTCCCACGCGGTATCCTGGGGGTTCGACACGTGGAAAACACGACAATGAGATTTTTGTGGCGCAGATCCAGAGGAAAAACCAGTGTTTATTATTTCTAGGATAATGGTGGAAAGTTGATCCTGTATCATGGGTCGAGGAGGTTTTGTCAGCCAAGGGCACAGAGAGGGAGACGTCAGAGAAATGGCGGCTATAGTGAACATACCACAGGGATCCAATTCATCGGTGCCGTTCCCAGCGTGCTAGGAGCTTTGCCCATGGTTTTGGATGTGGCCACCATGGCCGGGAGCCACTCGGATGGATTCCACATGCCGGCCTCGCTCATCGGACCGGCAATCTGCCCTAGCCGAAGGATGGTTGTCGGCAACCCGGCGCGCTGGGAAGCGGCCTGACAGAGGCGCTCACAGACGTGCTTGGCTTCTCCATACCCCGATCGCAATGGAACTTGAGCGTCATCAATCGCAATCTCCGGCACCAGGTCGCCCCGTGCGGCCTTCCAGTTACCCACAGCGCCAATGGACGACATGAAATATACACGGGCGGGGCGGCCACATTGCAAACCGAAATCAATCAAGTAACGGAATCCCCGGACTTGCCCCTCGAAGGAATCGAGCGAGAGATTGAAGTTCATCTGCCACGCATTGTGGATCACTATATCAACAGACCGGATCATTTCGGCGTAGCTCGCTGCCGGAATCCCTAGTCCTTTGTCACTTAGCGAACATTGAAGGAACTTGACCCTGCAAAGGGCTGCTGTATTGAGACCCTTCTGTCTGAAACTCTCTACTTGCTTCCCCGGGGCATCGGAGGAGCGATTCAGACAATACACCGTTGTCACCGTATTGTCATGAAGCAAGTCGTTGAGCAGGTAGCTGCCCAGCGAGCCCGTGGAGCCGGTTAGGAGTACAACATGTTTGCCCGGCGTGCACATTTTGTGTTTGTAATCAATGGGTGCGGAGAGACCCATGGTATACTTGTTGACCAAAGCCTCGATTCTATGGTGTCGAGAGATGGTATGATGACTCGATCCAGGTGGGGCGGAAGAGAGCATGCTTGACAGGCTTTCCACAGTGGGGTGGCCGTAGATCATCTGCGGTGTAGCAATCTGATACCCAGCGCGCTGAAGCACAGCACTCACGTGCATCGTCTGCAATGAGTCAAACCCCACAGTGTAGAAGTCAGTCTCGTCAGTGAATCCAGAGACACCCAGGCAATCGGAGACAACGGTGCGAACGAACACTGTGATACCGACCAGGTCGGCGGGCACGGGGTGGGAATAGTCCTGGCATGCCGGACGCGTATAGACGCTCTCGATCTCGTTCTGATAATCGTGGGCCACTAGCCGGCGCTGGGTGCTGCCTTTTGGCGTCGTACTAAACGGCTTGCTGCGAGAGGCCACGGTGATTCGATTCTTCATGACGCGTCCATGGGAGGGACTGATGCGGTTGGCGTTTTGGATGACGGGCCATACCTTCTCGATGAATGAGTCTAGCGTCAGTTCTGGCCCATCCCAGTACAACCGTGAAGGTTCTAATAGTAGGGCCGTCTGAAATTTGCCTTTTCCGACGACGATCGCTCGCGCTACCAATGGGTGTCCTTCGACCATTTTCTCCATCGTGACTGGATTAAACTTCTCCCCGTTGCTGAAAACTATCACGTCATCATGGCGACCGTGAAACTTCCACAAATTTGCTTTGGTCGGGTGTGGTATGTAGAGGTCATTCGTGTGGTATACTTCTTGATCGGGGAATGTGTGGAAGATCGGCTGGAGGTCAGGCCTAGCTGTGCGATGGATCGTCATCTCGAATAGACCGTCGCCCACAAGGACCATCTGGATTCCAAATGTCTCACTCCATTCAAAATAATTCCAGTCATACCGGTCGAGGGGAACTAGCGAGAGAACAAAGCCACCTTCTGTCATGCCCAAGAAGCTGATGAGAGGGACGCGCTCGGAAACCCGGCGACCTATGTCTGGGGAAAGTGGACCGCCCCCAAAGTATACACGTTTTAGAGCAGCGAGTGCGTCCATGGACTCTGGAGAATTCAACATGTCTTCCAGAATGCACGGTGGGAATAGGGCTGCTGTTGGTTGTGTGTCCCGAAGTACCGAAGTCAAGAGCGTTGTTGACAGGGGGCGGTCCGGTAAGATCACGCATGGGATGCCGTGGAACACCGCCATAATGAGCAAAGAAAACCCCATGAGGTGGAAGAACGGAGTGGTGGCCATAATAAGATCATCGCTACTCAATCGGTCCGGCACCCCAGCGGTACGTCCAGGGGGGATAGGGACGTGTGCGCCATGGTCCAGAGCTCCAAAATAGCCATAGGTGAGACGAATGGGTTTGGGGAACCCTAACCCACGTTGATATGAGTACAGTCCATAGAGAAATAAAACAAGGTTCAGGAATATTGGCTGTGCTTACCAGTAGTGCCTGAGCTATGGGCAATGAAGGCTACCTCGTCCTTCACCTCGCGGAAGTCTTTCGCAAAGATGTACCCTGTTGTTTCGCGGTGTATCATTTCTTCCAACGACGGGATTTCTTTACTCAAGATATTCGGTGCCACGGCTTCAATCTCTTCTGCATTAAAACGACGCTCTGTACTGAAGGCAACACGTGTGCACCCAGTCACCTCGAGTAGACGTGATTGAGCCGCTTGCGAGTTCCGAGTGGACAAAAGCAAAGGCTGTGGAATCATTCGTCAGTATACCTCTGTGACCACCATTTCGATAAGGTCGACAGAACTTACCTCATAAGCAGTCTTGTTACACGCCATGACCATAACTAAGTAACGGACATCATTGGCGCCCAAATATACAAGCGCCTCCATTGAGCTCCCTTTCCTCGATCCAAAGGTATCCTCAATCCACCACGACATGTAGTTCACGGCGTGGGCAAGCTGCTCAAAGTTGAGAGGGATGTAGCCATGGGTATGGTCACTGTTGCGGGGCATGACGCAGACAACTTTGTGCGGACTTTCCACGGCCATTCTGTCAATGACTTGAGGCATAAGCCTTCTTCCAACATCAAGAGCACCCGGTCGGTCCATTGTCGAGAATGGGATTGACTCCCACTGTGGTGTTTAATTGAGGTCGTTGGGATAATTCAGGATGATGTAACACTCAGTAGAAGTAATTAGAAGAATACAACCGGGACACCGTGTTCCCTGGTGTGTGCGATCTGGAAAAATGCGAAGGGATGGATGCCAGAGCGACCAGAACCTAGTGAATATTCTTGCTGGGCCCGCTATTTGGGATCCGACGCAGTGATGCAATAGCGGTGATGTGTCGAGCCTCGAACCGCTTCTTCATTCACACTAACGGGTCACTGTAGGTAGATGCCATCTCGGCCAGATACAGGTTCAAGGGCCACTTGGGCACTCGGATAGTCAATTCATTGGTTAAATATTGGTCTTAAATGCAAAACCACGCTTATTGGCGCTCGACGACCGACAGGGCCATTATCCACATGCGCAGAATGACTAGATGATGTCTGCAGACCCCCCACCCCCCTCCCGGCTGAATCGGCATAACCAGTGGCTGTTATGGCAATTGGCACTTCATTACCACCCCTTGCTTATAATCACACCTACATTGCTGCATCCTTTAGCCTGTTGTGTGGGTCTTGAGAGACCAATCCCCACCCGCATCGGGCACCGTTCCGGTCACACAAAACAAGGTGAGGAGGAAAGTTAATAATGAGAGGAAGATATTTCGGTGGACATATCAATCTGTTTTAACATATCAATGGGTGAGCGTCAGTATCATGGTAGCGAGAGTATAGCAATCCACCAGTGCTGTAACATCCAAAGCGAACATTGGTAATGGTACTTTATTAACTTCTATCCTGACGCCATACTGATCGGCAGTATGATATTCAAGTTTAACGAATTTACTAGACATGCATTGGATTATATTATATATACACAAAACCGTGCGTGTTTTTCCCCATTGTACGGGGATCTCATGCTGGCCAGTTCCACGCCCATGTAGTTACAACCGATTATCATGACGGTCAATTGCATCATGCAAGTAGATGATGGTGCCATTAGTGACATGCCTTCTTGTCATGGTGTTGTTCCCTTTAGGATCTTATACAATAAACCCTCGTAAAGGGGAACTCATTGATCTAGTTTCTGAGACAACCAACGCACTAGATGGGTGACAGTCGGCTGGTTCCAAAATAATGTCGGTGGTACAATCACCTGGAATGTCTGCTGGAGCTTCTGTCGCAGGGCCGCACCCATGACCGAGTCTAGCCCTAGATCTGCCAGAACAGTGTTCGAGTCTACGTCTTCCTCGGACGTAAAATGAAGCACACTCGCAACGCACGCTCGAGTATGTCGGTCTAGGTACGCTGTCCGGTCCGATTCTGACAACGGCAAAGTCTCCCGAGGGCGAGACAATTTGCTAGAGCTTGTCTCGACCGTAGTTACCTGGCGACGGACGGCGATGTCTGTCAGGATTGGCGTGGGAAGAGGCTCCCCTGCATCCAAAAGTCTAGTGCGGACGACCACACCGTGGTCAACTTCATGCTGCGCAAGATATAGCCAGGCAAGAAACGCCTCATAACGGGTGACGTCCGTGATACCTTTGCCGTGCAGCTCCGCCTGGACGAAATCACTATCGCTTCCCATTCCCATCCCTCGCCACGCCGTCCACTGGATGGAAATCGCATTATCTCCGAGACCGCGACGGTGAGTGGCGAGTGTGTCGAGAAAGGAGTTTGCACTGCTGTACGTGCTTTGGCCTGGGAAACCGAACAGTTGCCCGCAGGAGGAGAAACAGACAAAGAAGTCTAGGGTCTTGGGCGGGAACGCTTGATGTAGGGCTAGCGTACCATTGACCTTTGGGGCTAGGACACGGCGTAGAGCGTCTTGGCTAGTGTCAAGCACGACCTGGCTTTCCACGACGCCAGCTGCATGCACAACGCCGAGCACCGGGGGAAGCCCCAGTTGCTCCAAGGCCCCGGTGAGATGATACGCCGCATCGGGCTCACTGATGTCTAGGGGGATTGTATGCACCGCAATTCCACGTTTCTCCAAGTTGAGGATTGCCGATGTCACGGTATGTAGGTCGTGGTTCTCACACCATGCAGACCGAGGTGGCAATCCACGACGCGACACTAGGACCAGCCGTTGGGCGCCACGATCTGATAGAAACTCAGCCACCGACATTCCCAAGGCCCCAAGACCTCCTGTGATCAAGTACGTTCCCTCTGGGCGTGTCATTAGTCCACTTTGTGTATGTTTGCTTTTCGCTTCGAGACCACGAAGCCTGGCTGTTCGGGCTACCCCATCCCGGATCCGAATCACATCCGCTCCCTGGACATACCTCATCGTGGTGAGGGGGACCATGGGCTCCTCGTGGTCAATCATCCCGCCAAAGTGGTCCGGATGTTCGCTGGCAAGAATTCGACTCAGTCCGACAAGCGAGGCGTGGGCAAGTGCCGAGGCTGTTTCGCCCTCTGCGGTCTTTATGGTAAGGGCGAACACTCGCGATCGCAAGGATGCCCGAACAATGAATTGTACAAGTTGTAGAAGCTGCCAAGCAAAGTGTTCACTCGCCATAGCCACCTCACTCACAGAATGTACCTCGTCTGGTATAAATACCACGGCGGTGTCCGGGTCATCGAGCGGAAGATCAGGCCGCTTGTCTTTCAACTCATCTGGCGTTGGGACATAGAATAATCGAACATTCTTAGGGAGCATCCTGGTGCACTCCATCCGGTCAGGGCGCTGGGATACAACAACTATTTGGTGAATGGTAATGGGATTTTCCGCAAGATGGACCGGAGGCCAGGCGATCTGGTGCACAAGACGGTCTATGGTGCGCCCTGAATCCCGTGTCCCCTCAAAGCCCGAAAAACGCATACCGGATAACTTAAGCAGTACCATCCCCTGCTCACTCGCAATGTATACATGGCACGAATGTTGAAAGGCGGGATCCTTCTGCACGTAGACCCACCCTGTTTTGGCCGGAGGTCCATCCGTGAGTACATCCACTCTCGCGATGTGCGCGGGCATCCGCAGCCCCGGTTCTTTGTAAAAAAAGGTTGACCCAATCGATGTTGCCGCGTCCATGAATGGGGCCCAGGAGGATGGGGTAGACTTGTCGATACCAGGGGCAACATCAACCCGCGCAAGCATCTCCTCCGAGTTCCCATAATGCTCGAGAACGGCCCATGGAAATCCCATTGCCGAGACACCGCACCCTGCGAGATATTTGATGGTGAAATCATCATCCAACTTTTCTGCGTGGCTGATAGTCACGGGTATCCTATGGTTTACACTTTCCTCGGAAGCTTCCAACAACGTCTTCGTCCGCGCGCTGGTATGTGTCACCCAGGCCTCGCCTTCGGCCGACAGGTCCTGGGCGAGACGAGACATGAGATTCACCGCGTTTTCATCCACCACAACCTGTATTTGCCGTGGATTGTTAATCACAACCGGGGACCTGAGGTCTACCTCCTGTAGTGACCGGTGACCAGTCGCTGCAAGAAATGTATTGATCAGGCACGCCGCGGGAACGATCTCACTATCCATGACTGGGTGGCTGCCTGGAAAGGGTTTCGTATCCATATCCAGCGAGGTGGAATACACAATGACGTTTGTGCCGGCGACTGCCAATCGCCTACCAAGTAGAGTATGCGAGTTTAGGTCCTGGGCGTCTACTGGCGTGCGTGTCACTATCTCCCGCGACGTTCTTAGAAGCGGATTGTGGGTCCAGGGATATTTTGGAACCGCTCGTGTCCAAGCCCCCTTCATGAGCGCACCCCAGTTGATCGTCACCCCGCTGCAGTGCAGACGGCCGATGGCTTGAAGGAGACATCTCTCTGCGGGCTGTCCCCGACGAAGGGTGGGAATCACCGCATGCTGGCCGACGTTGCTGTACTGGATGGTGTCACTGATAGAGTGTGCTACAATGGGGTGGGTCGAGACTTCCATAAAAACTCGGTAGCCATCCTGGATGGCGGCGCGGACAGTTGAGGTCAGACGGACGGGCAGGATCAAATTCCTCACCCAGTAGTCAGCGTCACGGGGGTCTTGACCTCGGGGGTCGGCGAGGGAGGTGGAATACAGCTTGATGCCTGGTTTTGTCGGCCGAAGTTCTTGGTGAAGAGCATTGTGCACAGATCCTCGGAGTGTATGGAGCAGGGGACTGTGGAATGCAATATCCGTTCGGACGGTGAAGGTATCCACACCTTGCTCGCTGTACTCCCGACCCACACGATCAACGGCCTCCTTGGTCCCTGAGATGACGCAGGACGTTGGGGAGGAATCAATGGCTGCCACGACATCAATTCTCCCCTCGAGGGTCCGATGGACCTCCTCAAATGATCTATTGATGACCACCATACCGCCCTGTCCCATGACGCTCTGGTATAAGACGGAGCGTCTGGTGACAATCAGCATCCCTTCTTCGGCCGTCAAGGCACCAGCAACAACACTGGCCGCAATCTCACCCACCGAGTGGCCGAGTACAGCCTGGGGAAAGACACCACGCGCGTGCAAGACCGCGCTGACTCCTATCTGGATCATATACGTCAGAACCTGGACCTTGTCAGAGCTCCAATCTCCCTCTCGGAGCCACTCGGTCGGTGTCTGTCCAATCTCGCGCTTGGCCACTTCGTCCAATGGCTGCACGGCCGCTTGAAACGCACAGTCACCTATGAGTTCCTGTGCCATCCCAGTCCACTGTGCGCCATGGCCGGAGAATACCCACAACACTTGCCGGGGCGTATCCCCCAAGACCCGATCCTCCGTAACCCACGCGTGCCTCGACCCATTGCCCATACATTCAAGAGTCTGTATAGCATCCTTCAGGTCAGTTACAGTGATGGCAGCGCGAAACGCATGATGGCTCCGTCGCGTCGCTAGGGTGTGACACATGGCCGCAATGTCTAATTGACCCCTTTGTTGCATTAGCCATTGCTGCAATGACTTGGCGATGGTAGGCAGGACCCGTTTCTGTGGGGATGAGAGGAGTATCATATGTGGGCCCGGGCCGTCATCACCGCTGTCCGAGATAGAGGGTGATAGAGCCTGAAGCGGGGCCTCCTCGACAATAGCGTGAGAAACAGTTCCTCCGTATCCGTAAGAGCACACGGCTGCCCGCCGAGGGGCCTCTGTGTCCGGCCATGGTATTGGCTGGCGTACCACCTGGAGACCCGACTGGGCCCAGTCTATAGAGCTGTTCAGAACGTCGAGGTTGGTCTGCGGTGCAAATACACCCTTCTCGACCGTTAGTATGGCCTTGATAAGGCCGAGCACTCCGGCCCCAGCTTCAAGGTGCCCGATGTTGGGCTTGAGAGATCCAATATAGCACGGGCCTGTGGACTCTGATCTCTCAGCACCATAGACTGCGGCCATGGCGGTGATCTCGGCGGGATCTCCGATTTTGGTCGAGGTAGCATGCGCCTCCACGTACCTGATGGAATGGGCGTCGATATCACGGGCAGCCCGAAGCGCCGACCTGGCTACCATTTCCTGGGCCCGAGGACTGGGTGCCATTATCCCCGGTGTCTTACCGCTGTGGCCCACGGCGCTCCCTTTGACCACCGCATGGATATAATCTCCGTCTTCTATCGCCTGAGCAAGGTTCTTGAGAACCACGGCTCCCGCACCCTCTCCTCGCCCGTATCCAGCTGCACCGTCATCGAAGGACCGACAGCGCCCGTCTGCGGAGGTAACTCCAGCGACATCCAGGACTCGCGTCAAACCCGGCCCCCCTATCATGTTCACACCTCCAATGAGAGCGACCTGGCATTCGTTCTCGATGATCGCCCGCGCCCCAAGATGCAGCGCCACCAGGGAAGAGGCACACGCCGCATCAATCGCCATACTCGGGCCTATCAGTTCCAGGTGATGGGATATACGATTGGGAACGCCGCAATATGCCGTTCCAATGCCCATCCAGGCGTCAATGGCTGGTAAATCTTCCAGGACCACGCGTGAAAAGTCCGCTGAGTTCACGCCCCAGAAGACGGCGGCATTGGTGCCCTGAAGCGACTCTGCGGGAATACCTGCATCTTCTAATGCCTCCCAGAGAACCTCCAGTGACACGCGCTGCTGCGGATCCATCTGCTCGGACTCTTTGGGGGAGATTCCGAAGAATTGACAGTCGAAGCTTTCGATGTCCTCCACAAAGTAACCTCGGTTGGTGATCTGCTCGAGTACCCGGGCGTTATAAATCCCTCGTCCATGGTAAGGTGCCCAGCGTGTGGCAGGGATCTCTCCACTGGTATCTCGTCTGTCCAAGAGGCACTTCCAGAGCGCCTCCGGGCTCCGAATGCCCCCGGCCAAACGGCAACCGAGGCCCACGACGGCAACATCGGTTGATTTCTCCTGCCGACCATGTCAGTATGCTCGCTTCGCGTGAAGACCTTGGCCCCAAGAGTCGAACTTACTGATGGACTGGTTTGAGACATTTCCGTGCTCAACATGAAATCCGAGCTTCCGAAACATGAACTGGCCAGAGAGGACATGGCGGATCGAGCGGAGTCTGGATCATGACTAGGAGCGACGGGATGGTAGCGAACGCCCTGATTTTAAATAAAGACTACGCGAAGCCCTCTCCCTCGGCCGTTGGACACGCAGAGGTATGGGAAATCTCGTCCTATGGTCTCTACAGCCATTCACGGCAACCTTTCCCGTTTGCGGTCATCCGTTCTTCCCTCTTTGAATCTTCGCTCGCCAAGTATCTAACGAAATTCACGGCCCACTTACGCAGCGTCTCGATCTACCCACGGACCCACTCGAAGCATATAATAGCTGACCCCCCCTTGGCATCATCTGGCTACCAAGGGAGTTAATTGTAGGAGACGCAAAATTCACGGCGTCGTTTGTATCCAGTGCTTCCCTGCTTTCGCATCTAAAATAGACTATTTTTGACGAGAGGGTGGATGTCAGCTGTCTGTATACACAACGCAAGGAGTCGGTCGACAGGACTGTAAGGGTCGGGTGTAAGGGTCGGAACAGGGCGTTTGACTGGCCTTGGCAAGACCCAAACATGATCAAAATCTTATTACAGGAAGTAAAGTAAAGGAAGTGCGAAATAGTGCGAGCCATTAGTCTGTTTACCTCGCCATATTGGAAGAAGTCAACCGGATTCCGGCGTGCGTAGTTCGGGTGGGTACAATAAGTGATACATCATCACCAGTCAATCCAAGAAGCGATATATCATGCCTTGTGCAAGGATTGTCCAGACCACGATGTCACTCTGATCTACGCTGGCTAGCCAGCGATGCGGAATCTAATCTTACATCCACATGAACAGAACTCAACGAAATGGCGAAGCCCGGCCATTGGTTTTTTATTCACTAGAAATAGGCGGCTGCATGGCCAAATATTATTGGGAGGACCCACTCGAGACCATCACATTAGTGATCTCCATCAGCCCTAGACCCACCGGCCTGCCCCACATCACACAAGGTCTCAAATCATTGCTGCACTCCCCTTCCAGCAGATCGTGGGCTCCTGTCTAAGGGCCAACGCCAGCATTATCAGAGATGCCAGGGACAACCCGTTCTAACTTGGCGAGGAGCTCCCCCCAGATCTTTCGCTGCGCCTGCCCACCCTCTTCACTCTTGACAAATTCCGACAAGGCCCCCCTACCGCTGTAAGCCCACCGATCATGGATGACAGACACAATATTGGATTCACTCACTCGTCAATCTGACAATCGTTGAGGTATTGGCCATGTCCCTCCAGCCCGAGGCTCGCGGCATGTACCAGCGTCCGGGCTCCCTCCTCCGCCGTCCGCGCCAGAAGTAGCTTCATCACATACAGCTGCCATCCCCAGATCCCAGTAACCTCCTTGACGAGACCAGTTGCGCAATATCCCGGCGTGAGAGCATTGATCACAACACGGGGATTGTGGCCGGCTGTCTGCGCGCTCAGTTCGCGCATACTCAGGAGTACCAGCAATTTGGAAACGTAGTATCTGTCAAGCGATCGTTCCATCAGCTCACACGTCCCCGTACAATCAAGTGGGAGGGAGCGTGGTTACCGGTCATTGGGGCCAGCTGAGGTTTCGGCGCGTAGCGTGGCAAATGTATTAGGGGTCTTCCATTGGGGCACCGTAGACATGACATGACGGTCTGAGGAGACAATGCAAAGTCTAGGTATCCGTCCTGAGGCACCGGCTGAGCGGCGCAGGACGGGTAGGAGGAGCAATGCGAGCAGCAGGGTGCTGACCACATTGACGGTGATTGTACTCTCGTCCTCTTCTGCCAGGTAGTACTCTTGGGCAATTTTTCCCGCGTTGAGCAGCACCACGTCCACCCGGGGAAGGGCCGCCACGGCCTCTGCGAAGGTCTGGACGGATGCATACCTCTCCATGTCAAGATCAAAGACTTGCACCCGGTCGCCTCGGCCGGTGGATTGCTCCAAATCCTCGACGAATGCTTCGCCTGGTGACGATCTCCGAACACCTAGGATAATATGGGATGCATTCAGAGTGAGGAAGTGGCGGGCGGCTTCCAGCCCCAGACCCGTGTTGCCGCCGGTGACTACGATGGTCTGTCCAGAAAAGTCATGGGAAGGGATCGGCAGCCCGACGAACAATTGCGAGTATAGGAACGAAGGCACTGACATTTTTCATCAGCGATAACCTGCCTAAGCTAGAGGGGGAAGTGGTGTTGGTGAGATCACGGTGGCCTGCTGAGTGACAAAGAAGACAAGATGACTCTAATGAAACCGTGTCTCGCCACAAGTACAGCCTCTGAGTGTTACCGATGATCCGGGTATTGGCGTGGATCAGGACAGGGGATCCACAGGTGACTTCTACTGTCTTCGTACTATACAGGGTTCGGCGATCGAATCCGAGCTGGGGGCCCACCCATGACCATTAACCCCACACGTTGAGGGTAGCCTTGGCGAGAGTAATTGGTGGCTAGTGGGAAACCAGATATGGTCGCGCCCTTCCCTCTGGGCAGGCTGGGCAATAGCAGCGCGAGCATTGCTTTCTTCTTACTGTACAAACCATATTCTATCAACCGAATCTCCAAAGTCCGGTGGTCTCACCACCATTTCCGGCTACGGAATGATCAGTACGCCATATGTATCAGTCGAGAAACATCCCGTATCGTGCCTTGGAGAAGCGATTTGTATTTTCCGCTGGATTCTTTCAACTACTACCAAGCGAAGGGATCTTTGCTGATACACAGAAGCTAGGGGATCACGGCGGATGCGTTCTAGAGTCGTCGCGGCCACAAGACAATGGTCCTTCTAGAGCAACCTTTCCTTCGACCGATACTAACGTGATATGCCCGAGTGGGCCTGCGGTAGCAGTGGGGGATATGCAGTACTATCAAGCAAGCGGATATTTGGTTGCATATCAAGTCTAGGCCCAATGTATCTATTGCTCATGTAAGGGAACCTTACGCAGTCTCACTTTTCAATAGAGAGATTAAGACCTACCCAACACTTGGTGCTTCCATTTTTCAAACCACTTTTCTAGGAGACGCATATGGTTATCCGCAATGAGAAATATTGAAGCCACCATATACTATGGCAATATGCCACCGCTCGACGGTGCCCAACCCTCCCTATAGTTAAGCAGATATCATTTATTGCCTGTAGATGGCGGAACCTTGCAGTGTCCGGAGAAAACTATATCCAGCGGCTTTCGTTGGGTGGCCCTGTTTACCAATATATCTCAAGAGACAAGGGACTGTCTGACCACTGGCTCATGTCGATCGACAAATACGGTCCCATCAACCTCGATCTCGATCTCGATCAAATGGAGAAATATTTGCAGTTGACAGGATGGCAAACCTTGTTCAAAAGTAAGGGGTGGCTATCGTTGAAGTGGGCATATGACCTATCATCCCTTTTAGACCCTTTCCCTTGGTCTCCGCTGTGTATTCAGGGCGAGACGTATATCAACGGGGTTCGTTTGCGGTCCAGACACTGCGAAGAATATTTTGAAAGACACTTCGCAGTAGCACTGGCGACCAACCCTTACAGGGCTTCCGGCACCTGGACCCAAGTTGGTGGTATGGCGAATATTAGCAGCGCCTTAGGCGAAATTAACAGGCATAGGATTCAAGACTGGCCATGAATGACCTACGGTTTGATCCACTGTCTACAGGGGTAATTGCCATCGCGATATCTGTTCTAACTCCTATCCTCGAACAATCCCTCCGTGCCGCCTGGTCACTTTTCACTCTCTGTACACCTTGAAGAAAAATATATTGATTTCATAGTGGATACAGAAGACGGTGTGAGTCATGACTTTTGTGTACATAGTGATGAATATATAGGGGCCGTGGCAATATATCTCAGTGAGCTACAGCTTGCTCTGCGGAGACCACCTGTGGTACCAGATAGAGATATCCGCGAGTGTTGACTGTGTCGCACCGCTAAATCCGCGCTATATACTATAATCTACGAACCATTGGGAGTGGTGAGGGGCGGAATTGCTGTAGCCGCCCCACCTACGCGATCTGCCCCGAGGCGAGAAAAACACAGCCCTATATCGCAGCAGATGATCAGGGAATATCGTAACCACTGAAGACTCGTTCCGCCCCTGTAAGCTCCCCCTCTATTGTCTGCCAACGCTGCATGGAGCGCGGCCGGATATCCACCTGGAATGATTTCGCACAGCGAAGGAACCCATCCGTATATCCCTCCGCCGGGTCAATGACGATCGGAATGGGACGCCCGTCGGGACCTCGCTGGGGTGCAATGTCAAAGGCCCACAAGATCTTGGCCAGGGCGATGAAGAACCCCCGCTCTGCCAAATGGATGCCGGGACACAGGCGACGACCGGACCCGTAGCCGTAGTGGTCCCGCTTCTCGTAGTCGGCCGAGGCGGCGTACACGGTGGCGAGCGCGGTGCGACCGGCATAGCGGCTGGGATCGAACTCGTCAGGGTCTTCATATCGGGCAGGATCATGATGAAGTCCCCACACATTGAGGATGATAGACGAGCCGGCAGGGATAGTCTGCCCGTCGACGGTCGTGTGGGATTTTCGGGAGGCGTGTGGGAAGGCCGTCGGCAGGACGGGTCGCCAGCGCATGGTCTCCTTCATCACCATCGCAACATAAGGCAGGCGGGGGTAATCCGCCCAGGTAGGGGAACGGTCCTTCCCAATGAAGGTATCGATCTCCGCCTGGGCCGTGTGCTGTGCCGTCGGGTATCGGGCCATGGCCTGAATGAAGACGATGAGCATCGTTGACAACGTGTCCGAGCCTCCTTCGAGTAGATTGCCCACCATGAGCTCGATCTCGCGGCGTGTGAGACGGAGCTTTTCCTGCTTGTCCAGAATGGAGTCCAGATAACTGGTGACGGCTTGGGGCCTCCCATGCTGTCGCCGCCTCATGACCTGGTCGACGAGCGGGCGGTAAACAGCGTTCATCGTTCGGGCGACATTCTGCGCCCGCGATCGCCAATGACGAACAAACCGCTCAGGAAGCCACCGGAGGCTAGGAAATACATCAAGCAGGGTGGTGGCACCCGGCTCAAAGATTTCAGACAGGCCGTCCAAGACTTCGTATAGACGGCGCATATGAATGGCATCTGGAGTCGGCGTGCGGATTCCTGTCACTGCACCACAGTTACCGCTGTGCAATGAGGACTTCAAGAGCCGGTTGCTTCCTACCTAGACACATCATAACACTGTTGGAAAAGCGCTTGCAGTGACGCATAAAGTCCTCGGGGTGAATGCTCAGGTCGCGAAGGAGCTGGACCGCCTCGGCGTCTTGCAGCTGGACATGGTCATGCTCACACGCGCGCTCGTTGAAGTACCCATGGTACAGGCGGCGTCCCCGTCGCCAGCGCGGGTCCGTGTCTAGGAACATCAGGTGGTCGCCGTGCATTATATGGTGGTCCGCGATATAGAACCGGGGTCGGTCGCTAAAAATGGCGGACTGCTTATCGATTAGTTCCCGGACGAGCGCCGGAGAACTGAGCACAACGGCCGTCCGCGATCCCAGCTTAAGGGAGAAGATAGGGCCGTATTTAGCTGCCCATTGTGTGAATCTGAACTTGGTCAGCTTTGGCTGTAGGTTTGGCTGGGTCATTATTATTAGTCACTTGAGATGCGCGCCAGTTGTGGGCAGCTGGTGCAAATTGCCAATGATTGGAAGACATGGTGGTCCTGTAGACTGTCAGGCAGGGTGGAAGCATAGCCAAATGGAGAAAGTGGTCAGGAAACTGACCGGGGGGGAGATTGGCGCTGCGGAGTCCAGGAATGAAGCTGGAGCCCAGTGCCACAAGAACCGAGAGCACCAGTAGGGCTCCAAATATCACAATGATGTCAGCCATGGCTGGTAATGCTTATAACCTGATCTGCGAATGTCTTGATGGTTCTTTCCCAGTTATTTATATCATGCGCCTGCCTCTAATCCAAGGTAACCAAGTTTTGCTGGTGACAAAATGGTATCATGTCTTGTTGGCTGTCATTTTGCCTCTATCCCTTACATTTATCCTGATGTAGACTATCACCTACTATAATTAAATCAATACCTAGATGGTACGTAGAGAACTGACTCTTTGGTCAGCATACCTCAATATGATCTAGCTTCCGAGTCGACTTCTCATCCATTTGCATTATGAAGGTTTACCCTGTCTTCCTTCGCCTCTTTTCCGCTCTTCTCCACTCTTTTCAGTCCGTTTTTGATTATGCTTCCTGGTCCTGGATCATGATATTCCAGTTGTAATTAAGATGGCCGGCTAAGTCCCTGAGATTATATTTTGTATGATTGTCGACTCACCGCGCTGCAAAACCAAGATCGCGAATGGCGTTCTGTAAAGCCCGCCTGTATTCTAGACCTGCTCACTGGTCCGGCTTCCTTGCCTTGAGTACTCCGTGCGGATTGTTGAAATGCAGAATTCAGAACCCCCTCTCTAATTGCTTTGATTGACCACTTAGATTGATTAGGTGGCCCAGGAGACGTGCGAAAATTTTTACAGGTAGTCCGAACCTTTGCTAGGACGAACAGCCTCCTTCCGCATCCTTATTACGCACACGGTTGGGTGTATACAATCCGCTAGTTTTGTTGTATGTTGGGAATATCAGCCTGATTAAGATGCCGTTCGGCTTCGTAGTGTGGTCGTTGACATTATGCACCTTGGCTCCACCAATAGAAAAAGTCAAATTTGGGCGCAGTCCACAGGCTCAACTATCCAATTGGCAGGGTTACAGAATCCACCAAGGGTGGATATTAATCTTGGCGGTTCTTGCGCCCACGGATGGATGATCGTCCTTGCTTGGCACCACAACTACCTGATTAGGAGATAATGTGCATGTCTGGTTACTCTACAGCGCATTACAGCGGACACTATAGACACCTGGTCTATACTGATATCTCCGTGAGATTTACCCTGTATATCAACCCCCAGATATTGTTTTCTACATCCGTGATGTTAAAAGTGGAAGTTGTTTGATACAAGTATCCAGGTGATAGGTAGAATGCAAATATATATATTATGAGTATGTATTTTATCTTGACCATTTGACCAAAAACATTTATTAGTGAGTGGTACGGTCTTGATCCGATAGTATACTGACAACTTTCCTACCAAGTAACTGCAGTAGTATAACTAAATCATTACGCCAAATAGACAGGACTGGGTGGCTGATGTCTCAATAGTTAACCACGGGCTCTCTGAGCCCTACGGCGAATAGAAATCTTAATGTCACCGTGCCTATTGTCAATCCATGCTACCAGGTCGTTGACTACAACAGTGAGCACCGCGAGGTGATCACAGCGCAGTGAATAAATTCTTTGTTTTTAGAGAAATCCCGCATGTGGCCTAGGTCCGTCGCCGGTTAACACCATCAATACCACGCATGGGAAACTTGTTGCCGAGCGAACCAACTTCACCGAAGAAATCAACAGCAGGTTAGTGATCGAGGATACTAGACTTGACATGCAGGAAGGTAGGGCTCCTGGGGGAGTCTCTGGGATGAGCATTATTGTTGCTTACCAAGGATGATTAGATCTATAATAGAAACACAATATTTGATCCAATATGCTGTTTATCTATTGAGAGATATTGAGAGATTGTGGATGCAGTGATAACGAAAATTGAGAGTGTTGAAAATGTGATCTACATGGAAACAATCTGGCCAGACAGCAGGAAGAAATACACCGAATGGTAAGACCTTTCAATATGACCCTATTTACTACATTCTGAAACTTGGGGACATAGCCCAGGGCAGTGAAGTCACAGCAAATTGTCTAGCGAGAATCTAGGAGAGGGGAGACTGAGGTCAAACTAATGTGTTTTGGCTACTTTTCTGCGTAGGGTCATTTGAACGAGTGACTAGAGAAAGCTTGCTCCATCCAACAATTGTGATATCTGGGTGATAGCTCAAGGTAATAGCTGAACCGGTCAGCCGAGTTCTCCCAAGCTAATAGTCCATGTACACTTAACAAATGCGTCAGATCCATATTCGTTAGACACCATCGACAACATCTATGTAGCCGATGTGCGTTGGCATCAGTAGATTAAGAGCACGAAGCCGAAATGTATTTGTAGCTGCTAGCCCTACATTAACCCTACAGAGTTAATCAACAAGTCTATTCCCCCTCTGTTTCTAGTTTATAGAGATGTCTCGCATCCGACCATCTCTTATAGCGGTAAGTATATGTAATAGCGCGATTGCCTAGGGGGAAGGGAGTATTATTTCCGTCGGTGCTGGACGAGGGCATAGGCCCTCTGATTCATTAATAAAAAGGCCCCTTGTCCAAGACTCGTTTCCCCCCCAAGAGCCCTACTAACTAGCCCTGTCTGTTTGATAGTGGGGTTATGTTTCGGATTGTCAAGTGCCGTCGGGAGTGTGCTATCGAGTCCCGAAACAATCAGGCACCCCGCAGTCTTCCTGACCTCGGCTGTTGCAAGCCGTTATGAACACGGCAGATACAGTCAAATGGTGGGTCAACAAAAAGATCGAGGATGCATATATATTTGTATGATGAAATGACGGGAATTTGATACTCCCATCGTAGGTCAATAGCTGCCTGTATAATCATATGCCGGAGATGGGGACTTTTAAGACTAACTCCTCTGTCAGTACATCAGGTCCGTGTCATATGACCTAATAATAACAAGATAATCAACATATCTGACAAAAATACGGTTAGGATGTGCTCTGACCATCAATGTTCTTACAATATAACTCTGTTCATTGGTAGTTTCGTAGCGGCTTGATGGCGGGGCGGGGTGGATCCAATAATCCTGCTCGACTTTTCCACCGTGGGAGGATCAAAAGAGTTGAGCGGGGAAGGGAAAGGGTAGCCAGGGCGCCTGCCACTCTCCTTGAATCTCACCCGCCTCCACAGCACGCCCATCGTCTATTGATTCAAATTCGAATATGAATCCTTTAATTTCGGCAATGATGGAATCGTGAAGGTATCCCCGCGATTGATTAAACCCACAAATCAATTTTCCGTACCATATTATGACGTATTACAGCGGTTACCTTGATGACGGAGACCTATTGGTAGTGCTGGGGGCGTGTTTATGATACGAAGTGCTTGATCTGCCTTGCTGGACTTCTTCAAAATGCCGAACTGAAGCTATAGTTTGAAATATTCCATCCTGGTGATAATTCGAATACTGTGCAGTAGTCCATGCACCACTACCACTCTTTAGAAACGGAGGGAATACCGCTGCTACCCCTCAAACGCACGCCTACCCATGTATCAAATATCACTGGATTGATCGCTCTGTGTTATGCATCATGTCGCTCCGGCAGTAGGTTGGCCTCGGCTGCTCGCTTAGCGAATCCCGATGTTATACTTTCAGGGCTGAATACCAGGCACCTAAGCCTCGGTGTCTAGAGCTTCATTATCCAGTATGAAGATATCGGCAGCCGATTCAAAATTGACGTTTCAAGATCAAGATGGTAGAGGTCTCTGGCATAACACAGTCAGGATTAGTCCCGAGGGTGTTGAATGATGAAAAAGATAAATTGAAGCGCCCCCAGCTCAGGTCGACTCTCCATCCATCGTGCTGTTAACAATCCGTTTGGCAAACTTGCAGCTACACGAAGAAGCTACCCCAAAATATGAAGACGTCAATTCTGTTGGGAGCTGTTGGCCTCGTGGCCTCGGCGGTGGCGTTTCCACAGTACTTGGAACGTCGCCAGGCCTGGGAACCTCAGGAGTGGATAGTCCCCGGGCCTGGAGACTGTAAGTTGATACACAACAGAGGAGGGAAATGATGATTTTCTCGCTGACAGGTGATAAATGCAGCTCGCGGACCCTGTCCAGGCTTGAACACTCTGGCAAACCATGGATACCTTCCTCGAAATGGTAAAGGGATCACCTTGGACATCCTTAAAGATGGCATGCTCGACGGGTTCAACATCGAGCATGCCGACGCGGTGATTCTATTCTCTCAAGCAATCAGGACTAGTCCAGATTTCCCTGGGGCGAAAAGTTTTGACCTTGCCGATCTTGGCCGCCATGGTATCTTGGAGCATGATATTAGTCTTAGGTGCACCTTACTGGCAGTGACTTGACCTTTATGCTCTTGCTAACACTTGGCCATTGAACAGCCGCTCTGACGAGTATTTCGCTGACCCAAACCCTTTCAATGAAACTGTTTGGGCTGAGACAGCTTCGTACTTTACCACACCAATGATCACTGTGGACCAGCTTGCCAAAGCCCGCATGGCCCGGCTCGCGACGTCGAAGAAGGCAAATCCCGAGCATGATCTATCTCAGCTCGCCGACGGTTTCAGCTGGGGTGAATGTGCCTCGTTCTTTGAGATTATGGCAGATGGAACTACTGGCACTGTGGACAAGAGGTTCATCGACTACTGGTTCCGTAAGTCTACCCCCTGCGGAAATGGGGTTGTCTATTCCATCAATACTAATGACTCTATCCTGGTAGGGAATGAACGCATGCCAACTGAGATTGGCTGGCAGCGACGTAACGTCACGATGCGGTCATCTGAACGTATAAAGTACACTCTGAAGCTTATGAAGTCTGCCGGCGTCTAAGGTCAAGACACGGAAGTGGATGCCCACCGTCGCTCACTGTTTCAGTGGTCCCAGGCCTCCCGGTTGTGAGAACGCAAGGTGTGTTCCGAACCTTTGAACAGCCTTTACGCACCAGTGAAGGATTGGCTGAAATCATACGGACCTGAGCTACCCAGGGTATGGGCATCTGGTACTCTAGTAACTTGTTTATATATTTGTCATGTAATCTGGATTTTCTTGGACAAACTAGTGGACGGAATCAATGGTGTCTGGCGGACCTGGCCCGAGTAAAGCAAATTAGCTTCGATTCCCGCACGTTACAAGGCTCAACAGCCTGGAAGAGGACCACAGATACTTTCGGCTCAGCTGCTGTAAAAAGCCCCGGACCCTACCTAAAGCGAAGATGCCATAACATCCTGATTAATTAGTGGTCCCGTATTTTTGGCCCTTTTAGATGGCCTGGATGTGACCTAGTAACCAGGCATCCCCCGCGGGTGTCCAATACGTTCCTGCCATTTCAACCCTCGGCTCATCGTCACTGCAAATTTAATGGCACGATGAGGTCTCTGAACTCTTTTACAGTGGTTAACAAGGAGCCCCTAGAGTCTATAAGCTAGTCGAACCGGGCCACTTGGATGGATTAGACAAAACTGCATCAAAAAATTCACAACTTCACTGCCAACAAAGTTTTTCTTTTTGTCATTTCTGACCGTCCCATAATAATTACGTCAAATCAAGTCACTATGACCAATCCTCGCCGCTCTCGCCGGATTTCCGGACGCGAGCCGTCGCCAGTTGCAGACCTTCCCCGTCGGCGCGGACGTGCGATCCCTAGCACCCCTACCACGTACAGTAGTCCAAACGCATCCGAAATTACAACGCTCTTGGACCGTGTAGCACCTGTTTCGGTGTCCCCCCAGCCTCGGAGGTTTACCGAGCAAGTTGTGCAAATGGAGGCTTCTTCCCCCAGCAGTTCGGAAGAGGAAGAGGTTTATTATGATAATACCGACTTTGATCGTGACAATTTCGAGCCGGTTTGGTATCAGGGGCAGGGATACCCGGGGGAAATCCCAGAGGAAATATTGGAATATTTCCCAGAAGGTGGGCCTGATAGTAAGTTGCGGTAACATAGCAGACCGACGCACTATTTCCTGAAGCCTAACGACACCTAGGGTTGCATGCACAAATGGTCGGGCCTGCCCGCACGATATTCCATTTATGCGGGCGGCCGGATATCGTCCGGCTTTTTGACGACCCGGCATATGTCCTGGAAGATGAGATTGTGCTGATCCCATACGGATGCGACCCCGCTGCATTCCTCCTGCGCCGGTACGAGGAAGAGGGGAAGGTCCCCATGAAAATACCTATAAATCTGCAAGTAAGAACCGTGGCAGCAGTTGCAATTCCCCGCCAGGTAACTACATCCGTGGCGACCCAGCGGCTTATTGATTTATTTCCCAACTGCCGGCCGTTGGGAATTAACGAGGCAGTAAGATGTGTTAAATGCAAGCATCACAAAGACCCGGAAAGGTTTGTATTGAACGCGAAGAGGCTTTTCGTCGACGGGCTTCTTGAGAAGAACGGGCTCATGTTCATGGGCTTATCTCTGTCCAACCTGGAACGGTGCCTGAGTTTTTTTGTGCCAGTGGTCTGCTCGACTAATTACGATAATGAATTTGGCCCGGGTATGTGTACCACGGACCAATTTAAATTTGCAAAGAATTATGCCGGGGTTAATGGAGCGATCATGGTTTTTGATAAACTTGATGAACGAGATTTGCAAGTTTGGAGGCCAGCGCTTGATGCATGGAACCGCCTGACTGCGACCTGGCTGAAGTTGCCTCTGAGCAACATCAGGCTTCCGTCCGAATCCAGGACGGCCCAGGTTATTGTTGGGCCCACATCATGTGACCAATCAAATGCACGCAAAAACAGGAGGTTTACAAGGCAGAACGACGACACCCAATTTGCATTCGTGTCGTACAAAGGCTGCAGTCAATTGCGGAAGAGCCTGTTGGCAATTATTTTTATCACATGATAACGGAGTTGATGTGCAAGTACTGCCAGCCCCAGAACAAAGCAAAGCCTGGAGTTGAGAGAGTATTCATATACCTAGTTTACTTGCTGGTTGTTTCTGTATGATTACTTTTTTGTGACTTCAAAACTTGATTATGGATTGCTTACACTCTTAATTATTTCAAGAAAGTTCAGAGTTTAAACCATCGTAGTCTTGACCCTTTGCTCTCATTTTCTAACTAGGACATGTGTATAATCTTTTTCTATCATGATAGCAAGAAATTTCGCTATTAATGACAGACAGAGACGCCCCAGCAACAGATCAGGGCGCCTGATGAAAATCCCCAGACATGGCCACCAGGTAAGTCCTATCAGGAAGAATAAGTGTTGCGATGTCTTCTGTCCCAGCAAATCAATCAAAATCCACTATTCACATAAGAAGGAAAAAATCTGTGGATGACTTACCATCCTTATGTAACTAATAATATGAGCATGTGTGTGCCCTGTCTGATGTGAGAGCTGAAGCTGACATTTATCAGTTTATTTAGAGAACCCGCGAGCGTGGGAGCAGGTGTGACAGGCATGAA
This sequence comes from Aspergillus candidus, assembly GCF_002847045.1. Taxonomy (NCBI): domain Eukaryota; kingdom Fungi; phylum Ascomycota; class Eurotiomycetes; order Eurotiales; family Aspergillaceae; genus Aspergillus; species Aspergillus candidus. Next base: position 20,199 of record NW_020194062.1, on the reverse strand, counting down.
AACCTTCATATTATCATTGACATATCAAGTGACTTCTAATATTCGAGATTTACTAGTGGGTAGTAGTTTAAACAATACTGCTGCTTTATTCAAGAAGATTGACAAATCTCTTTATCACGTGCTTTGTCTCCAGACAGAACCCCCGAGTTTTGTAGGAATTAACTGATAGGTTGTCCGCGCGGTAACAAGAGGCTATGTATTAATTCTGCATTAAGAGGTCTCTAAATCATTTATAAACAGTTAATTGAGTTTAGAAGAATCACATCTCGCTGGGAGTCAGTGAATTTTTTATTGTTTGTCACGAAGTTTTGAAACAACTAGACAAGCATGAACTTGATTCCCTGAAGACTCTTTTGTCACTCAAGCTCCATTTGTAATATGATCGCTTCTATGGCACTTGAGATGTTTGAGTAGATTTAAGAGGTTATTCCCTGGAGACTAGGCTCTGAGCTGCATAGCTCTGCACATTGCAATAGTGACCTTTTCCGGCACCACTCCAACAACCGAGACTACCTCATGGCGTGATTGATTTGGGGGGTATTTAGCAAGCCGACATCCAAAACAAACATGGGAGTACGTATCCCTTGTATGAAACAGACACCCCCACACATCACAGATGTGTAGCGGCCCCCGGGGATGAGATCCACGATTGGCCGAATGGCTTCCGACTTGCTCGCACCTGTTTGGACAAATCTCTGCATCTTACTAGACTTGTTATTATGATTTGCTGCATCTTTTATAGCGGAAAAAACTAAGACACTCTACATTCAGCCCCCAGTACCCAAAGCTGGGACAGAAGCCTTCCCCATGTCCAAGGATTTCTCGCGCGCGAATGCACCTAACCACGGCCAAATAGTATCATATGCTCCGCTGTATGTAAGATCCTCTTACAAGGCAATATTCAAGACAAATATAACAAGTACAGGTGTGACCATCAATAACACTGTCCGCTCATACACGAAATGTCTCATGACCAATCAATCTTACAGAATGTTAATCCCGGATCACTAAAAGACATGCAGCATTGAAATTCAAAGAAGAGACCTAGGCCCCTGGAATTTTCTGAATGGAAAAGGACCCCAAACAGGCATCATCTTGAGCATCGGGGAGCCAGGACCCACAGGAGTAGGCTGATACCGAAGATACTGTAACAGAATTTGGGTGAGGTGTGTCCATCTAACGGGCTTGGACAAGACATCAGTGAATCCTTTCTGGAATAGTCTTTCCCCGTCACCTCGTATAATGTGAGCGGTGAGGGCAATTATGGGAGTCATTTGGAGCTTAGGGTTATTAATAAATGGTAGCTGTGTTCGGATGGTCTCTGTGGCTTTGAAACCGCCCATGACGGGCATGGCGATCTAGAGGATGTGTCAGTTATTTCTTTCTTTGGTTTTGTCTTTGAAATGGGCACTCTAATTATGTCAAATTAGGGAATTTACATCCATCAAAATGATGTCTGGAGGTGGGCAAGCCGGACTGGCGAGGTAATCCAGGGCCTCACGACCATTGTTGACGATCGCAAACGAGCAGCCGAATTTATTAAAAAACTTGGTGAGGACACGTTGGTTGACATTGCTATTTGAGACATATCAGATTAGTTGAAGCAGCATAGTATAGAGTAACAGGATGCTGACTTGTCCTCCGCAAGAAGGACATGCATTATGACACCAATTATCCGCGTGGTTGTGTATGGGGCGGGTGTTGTTGGGAGAAGTAGTGGAGGCGGGTAGGAATTTTGTAAGGAATATATATATACATGGCTGAATCACAGGTAGAGTGTCATCACCAAACCAAAAAATCCGCACCGAATCCGTACCGAATAATATATAGAGATATACATAAATTACATGACTTCATACAAAACATGTATAGTAGTTTGAATACTAACATGAATATATATATATATATTTGCCACAGGTATTCTAAAGTTGGTATTTTCATAATTTTTACTTATAAATCAACTTACTAAGCACTAATATCAGGTAGACTCGTCTATCTTAGGTCATATTTTAGCTCTAATTAGGTCTATCTAAGGTAAAAATCTGTATTTTTTAGGATCATGAGTCAAAAACCACACCAAACCATGGTTTGGTTTGGTTACTGGGATTAGAATCCGAATCCGCAATGAGTTGGGTTCTACCCAGGGAGAATCCGCACCAATCCACACCGAATGACACTCTAGCAAGCAGGCTGCCTTAGGCTGCCGCCTAACAAAGGGCTCGACTATAGCAAACAACCCGGAGGCGACGATGGCGGTGACAGCTGGCAGAATATCATTGATCCCCCACATATTATAAATCACGACACTTGACTGAAAACGTTTTCTCTTTTTCATCTTTCACAACTTCAAGGTGCTACGACAGCCATAGCACCAAAGTACCCAACCATCCATGCTGGTTAACTTTCATCCTTTAGTTAGGTGGTAAGATCTTATCTTCATACTAGCTCCCAGTATGGACCTTCTTGAAGATAATATATGATGGTAAAGCTCATCTAGTAGAGTTGATACATTGTACCTAATCCGCTACCACGGATAACACTATGGCCTGGGACAACAAGTCGCCAGAGTACAGTCTCTTGCGTCTTTCAAGAACGGCATAAACTCTGTTCCTCCAGTACCCTTCGAACTATCACGACACATTGAACCCTTCCTTCCTTGCATAACAATGTACCGCGAAGCCATGATCATATGGGTCTGCCGTAGAGCAACAAGCTCAGCAGTGGCCCGGCTGTATTCTATCCTAATTTCTGCTGTCACCGGGTGGCACAGAACAAACTCTCGCACGTTTGAGAGTCGCGACATGAGTTGCAGAAATTGCCGATGTTTACCGGGCATATACGATTGCATCTCCTATGCAATATCAAGGGTTAACAATCTAGTCAAAAGGTGGTGACTGTACAGGTGCAATGCGTACGCGATGATAACCCTCGTGGGGTTTATTGGCCGCGGTAATCGAGTGATCCACCCCTAGGAAGATATCGAGCAGCTGGATGAGCGAGCTTTGCGCATTGCTGCCTCCCTGATACTGGTGCCACTGCCCACCGCCACTCTCGTTCTCGTAGAAAACCCCGCCTGGTGTCTGTGTGTCCTTGTTGACCCCCTTGCCTCCGTTCAAGAATGGCCGCACGTCATGATAGAAGACTGATGGGGCGCATCCCTCATACATTCTCTTCAGATCCTTGCACATATGGCGGACACAACTAGCTAGGGTGCCGAGGAATTCTTGGACACGTTGACTGTTGCCTTCACGGGCAGCCTCGATGGTGTCAAACATCCCGGGTATCAAGCATCCACCCCTGGCCTCGATGGCGGCGGAGATGCTAAAGAACCACTCTTCGTCTGTTGTTCCTGTGAAGCTGGTGATCTGTCCAAGATTTTCCGGCTCGTACGCAGCTGCATAGTTCAAACCGTGCCGCCCAACTGGTCTGATGTTCCAGAGGCAGAAACTAGCAAACGAGGCACACGGGTTAAGGCCAAGATGCTCCGAGACTGCCAGCAAGGGGGATGCAATCGACGCAGGGATTCTCTGTATGTAGTGTTAGGGGCGTATATAGGTTGCGGGAAGTTCCAGAGCGAGACACGCACGTTGCTGGGTTCATCGCCGTCCCAGATGTATACCTGAGAGAGAATGGACAGCAGGGTATATGCTCGATGCCACTCAGGGAGGACACGGAGCTTGCCGGTAGATAACAGCGGCATCTCATCAATATACTCCCGGGCTCGACCATCTCCACGACTTGGAGCCACTCGGGAAATTGTCTCCTCCCACCCGGCATAGTATGGATGTGGCAGACGGGCTAGTGGTGGTTTGTCGGGGAGGAATCCTATTCTTGGAGATACTTGATAGTTCTCAATGATAATATCAGATCTATCAGCCATCTTTTTTCAGGGTGGACGGAAACTATGCTGTGTGGTAAATCTCTGGGTGACTGAACCTCTTATATCTACAATTCTTTGTTTTGAATGCACGGAATCCTCCCTGTCATGTATGACTTATCCCTCCGCCTGTTCCGCCTGTCCAGGGGTACAAGGTATATCCCTCATTTCTGACCGAGAATGATCTGTCTATGCTCACTGAGCCCTAAGTATTCCAATGTATTGAGGGCTTGGCGGTTTCGTCATATCAACACGCGGAATTACAGGGCAAATCTGAACCCCATATATCCTCTAAATATCCCTACCTGGTTGACTGGTTACACTAGCACTTCTTGGCAAATTAGGATCAGGTTTACAATGGAATTGTGTGAAATCCCTTACCTCATTCTGTGAAGTGACAACATTCCAAATAGATAAGTCATTCTACAACCATCATCTGAAGGTTCTGGAGGCATAAAACAAGTTTATTGTCATCAGCTGACATGTACTCCTAGCATAGCTGTATCACTTAGCATGGTTCCCACGCCCTAAATACTTTCCAGTGTCGTATATTTGTTGGTGTCCAGCGAAATCTTGCGCGCTCACCGTGATTGGGTGTCAGATCCCTCTCTCCAGGACTCTGGGTTGTAACGAGAGAGAGAGAGAGAGAAAGGCCTTATACTTGATTTTATCTCTGTTTCCGGGATCCTTCCAGTCACTGACGGCCGAAAGGCCCGAATAGAGCTAGTCAGCTCGCATCAGTAATATGGTCATGGGATTATATTATCTTGGGTACGTGATATAAGCGTGAGAGAGGAGTAATACTAGCAGGACATCTTAGCCTCCCCACATAACTCTAAAACTATGGTTCTTAGCCTATCTTAGCTTTATAGGTCTAGAATTAATAGTAGATATAGAGATACAGCTTGCTAGACATGTCTAAATTTTTAGTATTATATATATTTCCTAGAACAAGCTAGTCCTAGTACTTAATATAAAGGATGTTTATTATTTTAATAAGATAAAGATAGATTTAATATATTTATAGTTTTAATATCTCTGGAAGAGTATTTATAAACTAGAGAATTCATGACTTAGATCTATAAAAATATCTAATAAGTCTGACTCTAGATATATGACACTGATAGTTACTTAGTATTCTTAATAACATGAAACAAGTCTATAAGTATACATATTCTAGGTCAAGTACCCGGGACAGGTATTTTTTGCAGATCTAAGCCTATTTAGTAAGAAGTAATCCTTTGTGGGACCCCTAGGTAGGTAGCTAGGTAGTGAGAGGTAATTAGGGGGTTTTCAGGGGTTTTACCAGTCCCCTGGTGGTATAGAGAGAAGAGGTATATAAGTCCCCGTCAGGGGTCTCGGGCTCGCTTGTTTTGAGGCGGCTGCGTGGTTGAAAGAGGATGCAAAGGAGGAGGAGACACGTAGAGACGGGCGGCTTCGTGGTTGAATTTCTGGGTTGTATATGGAATGTGACAACATAAATTTTTTCGGTCAAGTCATTTTTTAAAAAATGAGTCTATGGCTTGACCTAGCCCTCTCCCCATAACAACATTGATAAGCTCAGATTATGATAATCCCTGTAGTTGTGTACATATTCGTGGTTCAATACGTTCACATCAGGTTCCTATGTATCCTTGAGAATGTGGATGCTAAGTTTAGTGAGAGTGACAAGTAGTTGATTTGCCTTTCACTACCGACGCTTTGATTCTGTTCTCTCAGCCAACCTAAATGCAGTATCCTCGCAGATTCGTTTCCAAGCCATTCTTGTCCATATACATAGCTGACCTGGTTTGCCCATATACCAGGGCTGGCAGAAGACATAACGAGTGTCAAATGCTGGTCACAACCAAACAAAACATTTTGTCTGGTTGTTCCCCACCGCATCCTCACTCTTATTTATCCCAGTCACTTCCATCGGCCGAAGGTAAACCCCATCAGTCGATTTTTATCATCCCAGGGGACTGTAAAACAACCACACTCCATGGAGCGTCGAGATTATTTCGAAGCACTCAGATATGGCTCCTCCTCAGAGGGTCAGATCCATCCGGTGTAGGTACTTTCGTACTGACTGATCGTTGACCGATGGGACGGGAAACTCCTCGCCACCAAGAAATGGTGTGACAATCGGTGGGCATTGGAACATTTTTACCACCGCCTCCTCCGTGCTGTTTTTGAGGATGTCTGCGATCGAAGTTAGTGAGCTAGCTGGTTTCGCGGCCGCATAAGCGAGGGCCCGTTGTCGCCAGGTAGAAAAAGCAAGGGACTCCAGATCCTTGCCGACGGTCGCGAGGAGATTGAAGTAGTGGTCGAAACTCTGGGCCTGTGGATTCTTGAAGTCGTAGTCGTAGCGGATATGAGTGGATCCCGGTGTTGTATGGGCAAGTGTGATGATAGTCCGGCACACATAGTCGACGGGAAAGACGAGGGATAAGTCGGCATCCAAGGATGGGAAACAGCCCATTTCTAAACTCCCACTGATGAGGTTGTGCAGGAAGTCTCTGTTGTTGAGCTGGAAGTGGCCGCTCGTGGCGGATGCGGTGATAAAGGGTAGACGGTAGATGAATGCTTGGGCGCCGCGGCAGCGTGCGGCGATGACCATTCGCTCCGCCATCAACTTAGACATGGCATAGCCGTACGTGAGAGCGTCCTCTGGGATGTCGTATCCCAGATGGTAGGGCAGAGTGGCACTGGTAGAGAGGTAGTGAATGGTCTTAGCATGGCTCGTGGACGCCAGCCGCAGCACCTCGTGAGTGCTGGTGACATTGGGACCAATATAGTCGTCCAGCGGACGCATCCAGTCCACCAAGCAGCTTGCATGGTAGATGGTGTCGACACGGTGCGCTAAATCGTCGAACACGCTTTCATCCAAACCCAGCCGAACCTGGCACACGTCGCCAACAAGGGGCCGGAGGAGCTCTGCGTAGCCGATCTTCCACAGATTATAGTCTTGCAGCCAGCTCACGATCTGCTGCCGCGCATGGTCAATGCTGTGGGCATGTACAAGACAATAGGTGACCTTTCCCTGATCGAGCAGTTCGTGGACGAGGAACGCGCCGACAAACTCCGTCGCACCCGTCACAAACACTGACTGAGGTGTGGGCTTTGGCAGCGCATTGTCAAATGTGAAGCTTGAGTCCACACAGCCTTTGCGGATCGCCATCAAGTTGAGGCCAGAGACGTCTGCTGCTGTCGAGGCACTCGCCATGTCCGGCTCGGCCACGCTGGATGCGTCCCTGTTGCTGTCTACCAACTGGGGCAGCAGATACCGGCTAAGCTCGTCCAGACTCGGGTGAATGAAGACAATGTTGGCTGGCAGTGCCTGACCAAGGAGCCCCGCTAGTTGATTCCGGACCAACAGGGCCCCCAGTGAGTCAATCCCCATGTCTGGCAAGGACCGGTGGATATCAACTTCGTCAGGCTGAGAAAAGCCCAGTGTTGTGGCCACGGCTTCTTGAATTGTGCGCAGCAAAATCTCTCTGCGTTGGTCTGGGGCCGTTCTGCGAAGCACATCGTACAGAGCGGGGCCCTGGTGCTTCTGTGGTGTATCCCGGTCTAGGAGTAAGCGAAGTAAAGCTGGTATACCCCCTCGCTGGCTGCTGTAGCTCTGCAACTGATGCAAGTCGAGTGCTGCTGCTACGGTGACCCCGTGGCTTCGACGGGCAGCCAGCTCGAACAGGCTGATTGTATCATCTGGCGTGAGCGTCTTGATACCCATTTGCTGGAGCTGATCACGTATTGTGGGGAGAAGTCCCGGTGGTATGTTAATGTCTGGTAAAGGTCCGTAGGCCACGCAGACCGCGGGCAGCCCCTGTGATTGGCGCGTATAAACGAGAGAATCAAGAACCGCGTTCGCCGCAGCATCTGTAGCATGACCCGATGTGCCCATCACGCCCCAGAAGGAGGACACCACGACAAAGAGGTCTAAGTCGTTTCGCGTCCGAGTGAACTGATGTAGATACCACGCGCCAATTACCTTGGGCGCCAAAGCTCCGACACACCGTTGTGGCGTTGAGGTCCCCAGCATGCTTGTATCTCGCACACCCGCAGCATGAACTACACCACGCAGCGGCCGCGCGTGGGAGAACATGCTTAGGAGGGAGTTGAGATGGCTAGGATCGGTGGTGTCGCCAGAAACCACAGTCGTCTTCGTGCCTAGATGCGCCAGCCTCCTTACCAATGTGGCTGCCCCCGGCGTGTCCATCCCACGGCGCGAGGTCAGCACCAGATCGCGAATGCCGTGCGTGCTTGCTAGCCATTCGGCGATGCGCGCGCCTAGCCCACTCAGGCCACCGGTAATGAGGACGGCGCCGTCGGACCGGAGGAGAGTCTGGGTCGCATCCCCGAATTCGAGCTCCATGCGCTGCATCCGGGGCACCAGCACCATCCCCTGGCGAAGCGCACATTCTGGCTCAGTGTGGAGCATGAGCAATGGCGCAAGTCCACTGGCGTCGACTCTGTTCTGGTCGTCCCGACCTAGATCAATCAGGCGCAGAGATCGCTCAGGATGCTCATTTCGGGCCGTGCGCATTAGGCCCCACAACAGCCCAGCTCCCAGGGCCAGGGGCTGGTCGTCGCGGGCTGTGCCTACCGCCTGTGAAGTAAGCCAGACCAGTGGCAAGGAGGGTCGTGTGTTGGCGGCCTCTTTGAGCTGCGTCAGCCCTTGTGCAGCGAACTCGTGCACCTGTGAAATCACATCCCCATGGGAATCCCACAAGCACAATACGCCATCCAGCGTCTTCGTTCCCTGGAGACTGAGACTAGGTAACAAAATGCATTGTATGCCGCCCTGAAAAAGGGCTGCTCTGACTGCTTCCGCCCACTTCACGTAGCCAGAAGAGCATTGCAGGCCCCAAATTCCACGGGGCTGAACATGCTGAATAGCAAATGGCCGCCAGTCAATCTGGAATACCTTGTCATAGAAGGCACTTGCCTGAGGACGCGCTTCACGTTTCCCATGGTCTCTCTCCTTGGTGCCTGAGTGGACACGCTCCCGCTGAAACGCGTAGGTTGGCAGCTCCAGACGACGGCAGCCAAAGGGCTGAAAGTAACCTTGCCAGTTAACTGGGACATGCTGAACATGGAGCCGTGCCAAGATTTCCTGGATGGCGACCACCTCATCCTTGTTTGGTGCGAGAGATGGTAGCCATGTCGTCCTGTTCTCTGAGCCATCGAGCACGGCTGCACCCATGCCACATAGTACTGACTGAGGCCCCAGCTCGAGGAACACATTCATGCCATGGTCTGCCAACGCTTGAATCCCGTCGCTGTAGCGGACCGCCTCACGTGCCTGCCGGACCCAGTAGGTCGGCTGCTGGAGCTCACAGGGTTCTACTCGCCGGCCCGTGAGGGTGCTCACTATTGGCAGCGAGGGTGCGTTCAACTGCACGCTCTGCACCACCGCCTGGTAAGCCGTCAGCATCCCGTCGATGTGGTGGGAATGAAATGCGCGAGACACAGGCAACGTCTTAGATTGCCGGTCCTGACCCGAAAAATAAGCTATGAGGATGTCCAGAGCATCCCGGTCCCCGGAGATAACAGTCTGGCTGGGCGTATTATATGCCGCAATACCCACTTGGCCGCCAAGGTCGAGCGTTGTGATTGCCAGAGATACTTCGCTGGCGCTGGCTTCTAAAGAGGCCATTCCTCCGTGGCAAGGGAGGGTCTCCATCAAGCGACCACGCGCCGCCACAAGCCGGCAGGCGTCGGGGAGGTCCATGACTCCCGCAATATGCGCCGCCGTCAGCTCGCCGATGCTATGACCCAGGACCATGTCGGGCTGTACTCCCCAGCTCTGCCACAGCCGCCAGAGAGCGACTTCGAGGGCGAAGAGCGCCGGTTGGGCGTAGTCACTGCGCTGCAGCAGCGCAGCCAATGCACTGTCTGCCGCCGCATGCATGACATCCAAAAGTGGTTCCTGCAAAATCCCATAAAATTGAGTAGCAATCTCCTCAAGCGTCTCCCGGAATACCCGGTAGTGTTTCGCGAGGGTCTTCCCCCTCCCCAGTTGCTGGCTTCCCTGGCCGGCAAAAAGCATGGCGAGACGCGGTTCTGGACTTGAGCCCCTTGGGCTTACAATAGCCTTCCTGGGTAAATCCACCAGCTGAGCCACTAAATCTGTAGTGTCCTGGGCCAGTAGCACAATGCGTTGGGGGAAGTGGTTGCGCGTGGTTGCCAGTGAGTACGCGATATTGCCCGGGTCACCCTTGGACATGGACTGGCTGAGGTACATATGCAGCTTGTCGGCTTGTGGTTGGAGGCCCGCCTCCACTGGGCTTGACAGCAGGAATGGCACGGGATGCGGCAGTGGAACGTATAGTGTCGACTCTGTGCTGACACTACACCGAGGTGGTTCTTCAACAATCACATGGGCGTTTGTGCCCCCAATTCCAAATGAACTGACTCCAGCGCGGCGTGGGCGCTCGCCCCCCGCCAACCAGTGTTGTTTTGTTTGCACCGGCGCCATGTTGGCCCTGTGCCAATCAATAGCTGGTGTCGGCTGAGTGATGTGCAGTGTGGGTGGCAATGTGTTATACCGCAAGGCGAGCAGGACCTTTATGAGGCCGACCAACCCGGCAGCGGCCTGAGTGTGGCCAACATTGGTCTTGGACGAACCGATCCACAGCGACTGAGATGTGTTAGATCGGCTCCCGCCAAACACCTCCGTCAGCGCCATTCCTTCAATGGGGTCGCCGAGTCTGGTGCCGGTGCCATGCGCCTCGATGTAGTCGATATCGTCTGGAAGGAGCCTTGAAGACGCCAGCGCTGCACGAATCACCCGCTCCTGGGCAGCACCACTGGGCACGGTTAGGCCGGCAGCACCTTGTCCGCCATGGTTGACGGCAGAGCCGCGCAGTACACCATAGATGGTGTCACCATCTCGGCGGGCGTCGGACAGGCGTTTAAGCACCACAACGGCCGCCCCTTCAGCAATCCCGATTCCTTGCGCATCAGCCGCAAAGGCCCGACAACGGCCATCAGGGGCCACGCCGCGCAACCGGCTGAACTCCACATGTAGTCCTGGCGCGGGCAAATGAGTCACGGCACCGGTCACAGCCATGTCGCATTCGCCCTGCCGCAGCGCGGTACAGGCGAGATGGGTGGCCACCAAGGAGGAGGAGCATGCCGTGTCAATTGTGAGCGACGGACCTTCAAGGCCAAGGACATATGAAACACGACCGGACATCGTCCCCCCTGCTGTGCCCGTGCCTGTATAGCCCTGCAGGTCCGCCAGCCCGTGCGCATGGGTGGACGGGCTTCCATGGGCGACAGTGTTGTTGACACCGATAAACACTCCCGTTGAGCTGCCCCGGAGCTGCTGAGTCCTGTAGCCAGCACGCTCGAATGCTTCCCAGCTAGTCTCCAGCATAATATACTGGGCAGGATCAAGCGCGCGAGCCTCATTGGGCAAGAGGTGGAAAAATTTTGTGTCAAACGCACCAAATGAGGGGACAAAGCCCCCCCGGCGACAGTAAGACTTGCCCGGCGCATCTGGATCTGGATCATAGAGGGCGTCAGCATCCCAGCGTTCCGGAGGTACATCTGTGGTAGCATCTCCACCGCGCTCGAGAAGTTCCCAGAATGCCTCGGGTGTCTCAATGCCGCCGGGCAGTCGGCATGCCATGGATACAACAGCAATGTCATCGGAGTCGACATGATGCGGCTTGGGGTTAGGCTGATGAATGGACTCGTCTGCCGGTATGGGCCGGTCCATATCCATCAGATACCCGGCCAATGACTTGATGGTGTATTGCTGAAACAGCACAGTAATCGGCACAGAGCGGCCTAGCAGCTTCTTCAAGTCCGCCTGCATACGTACCAGTCGCACCGAGTCTCCCCCGATTTGGAAAAAGTTGTCGTCCCGCCCAATATGGTCATGGCCCAGAACCGTGGACCAGATAGCCGCGATGTCGCGCTCCAGTTCCGTAGCCGGCTGATTCGTGGTCGTCGTCTCTGCCATGGGAGCTGGCAGGGACTTGTGGTCGACTTTACCGTTCAACGTCAGCGGAATGTGATCCACTTCCATGATGAACGACGGTACCATATAGGCCGGCAGACGCTCGACCAGCCATGGACGCAGGATGCTGCTTAGTGATACCTTGGCCGGGTCGATTTCCACTGCCCTGTGCAGGTCCCGCACGCAGTACGCGGCTAACTGTCCCTCACGATTGATCACGATGGCATGGGCGACGTCTCCATGGCTGGTGATCGCCGCCTCGACTTCCCCCAGTTCGAGCCTCTGGCCCCGAATCTTGACCTGGCTGTCTGCGCGGCCGAGAAACTTCAGCTTCTTTGGCGTCACTAAGCACGCCAAATCGCCGGTGCGGTACATGAGCCCCTCATGGAAGGGGTTTGCCAAAAACCGTGACCGGGTCAGCTCTGGATTGTTGCGGTAGCCACAAGCGACTCCGGCCCCGCCAATATACAGCTCTCCAGCGCAGCCAAGCGGCATGGGGGACAGGTCGGCATCTAGCACGTAGAGCTTCGTGTTGGCAATTGGTGTGCCAATGAGCACCTCTTCCCCTGCCTGCACCGGCCAGAGGCTAACACACCCAGTGGCCTCGGTGGGACCATAGCCGTTGTACACCTTTTCGGCCGCGGCGAGTAACCGCTCGGACAGATGTTGGGATAAGCTTTCCCCCCCGGTTTTGATCGTTTTCAGGCGCGGCTGGCCTTGCCAGCCGGCGTGGAACAACATCTGCCAGGTGGCCGGGGTAGCGAGCATGCTCGTAATGCCATTTTCCCGGATCAGCTCAATCAGCGCTTCCGCGTCTTTCTGCTCGTGGGTCTGGGCTATGACGGTGCACGCACCACAAGCCAAGGGGGCGTATAGGTCCCAAAGGGTCATGTCGAAGGAAATGGTGCTCACCGCCAGAATTCGATCGTGTTTGTTGCATCCAGGGACAACTTGCATCGACAAGACGAAGTTGGCCACGGCCCCATGGCTGATTTCTACGCCCTTGGGTTTCCCTGTCGACCCGGACGTATAGATGACATAGGCAAGATCTTCGGGTTGGATGTCCCGACGGATGTTTGGGGTGTTGGCCGGGTTTAAGCTCATTTCAACTCGCAGTTCTTCTATGCTCAGTTGTGGCCCATTCCATAATGACAGGGTATCAAGCACGCTGTGGTCCGTCAGAACCACCTTGGGAGCCGTATCATTCATCATCTGGAGAATGCGCTGTGCAGGCAAGGCCGGATCAATAGGCACATAGGCCGCACCAGACTTCATGACCGCTAGCAGCACGACGAGGAGGTCGACCGACCGGTCCAGCGCGACACCGACAACATCGCCAGAACCGATGTTTCGGTTGACCAGAATCTGCGCTATAATATTTGCACGACCATTGAGCGTACCATATGTCAATTGCGCATCCCCGCAGATGACGGCCGTCCGGTCAAAGTGGGCGTGTGCGGCCTGCTCGAATAGCCAGGGGAAACACGATCCCAGAGTCGCCGCGTTGTCAGTAAGGTTGAACTCCTCGAGGAGACGCCGGGGATCTTCTTCGGCTGAACGGATGGTCATACTGCCGATTTCAATGCCTCCTGAGAAGTCGTTCCTGTTAACCTTTTTCAGCCGGTTTTAGACCCGCACTTTGATAATGATCACTTGCAACCCACCTCTCTCCGGTCCTGTGCGGCTATAAACAGCGTGATTTTAAGTCTTGTGGTTCTGGTTCTCTTCGGGGCGAAGATTACCGTTTTTCAATTCAAATATGAATGGCTCCGCTGTATCAGGTTTGGAATTTGACTATTCGCATTTTTTTGTATTCTGGGACTGAATGCCGGCAATGGCGAGTTGATAAGCAAGGCACCCCATTCAGTGACGTCGTGTCTCACAGATGCCGTCACCCCTCCACGCCTCCTTACCTTTCGAAGTTACATCACCTGGATACGTTTTGCTGAGGTTTTTTCACTGATGGGCAGAGAATGTAAGGCGCGGCCGCAATGTCTCTGCCGGGTTGGCAATTGAGGTAAGAGATCGTTGTCACATTACTACAGTACAGGCTCTATATTAGCTGACGCCATCAAACCACTTGAATGGCAGGAAAGTTGCTACCAAGTTTATGCAAGGAATGCCGTAGCGCATAATCCTGGGACATGTCGGACTGCAACTGGCAGGACCATTGTGGTACTCGAGACGCACGACAGAGTACAGCTGATGGAAAACTAGGTTTAGCTTAGAAATTCTGATAGGGAACACTTTATGCTATATCCACAAATTATACACGCTTCGAGTGTTTGGTAATTATTATGGTTCATCACAAATTCTAGCCCAAAAACACATCTCCTGTTACTATCTCCACGTATGCATTTACTCAACAATAGCTCGTGAATCAGACATAGTATCTGACCATAAATTAGGGTATCGGGGGCCCTATACCATTTCCAGCCTTGACCGTATACCTAGACATAGCCCGAATCCTTGCACCGAATATATAAAATGCAAAGGGGATAGGAACCATGGCAACCGATATGAATCCCAGTATGGTCGATGCCCAATCAACCCCGAGGTTATGATACATGGCCGTGGCGAAGAGCGGGAACGATCCGCCCAGAAACGAACGGGCCAGAGTATTAGCCGCGATGGCCGAGTTGGAAAGAGTCAGATAGACGTCAATCAGGTAGTTCATGCCCTGCATGAAGAGGACGAACAGACCGATGCCGAGGGGCACCCCGGCAATTGTCTGCACCATCCAGTGGGTGTGAGCTGCCCAGCCAAACCAAAAGAGACCGATTGGCATGGTGATCGAGGTGAGCATCATCTCGACTAGACGCTCCTCCGGGGCTACCTGTCCCTGCTCTGCGAGATGTCGCGCGAATCGCGTCCTGGTGTTGTAGATGATGATGCCGATGCCTAGGACCATGCCGACCAGGATACCAAGAAACGGGAGCCCGGCAATGCCTTTATTAGTCCAGTGTCGTTCTTCGGCGAAAGCGACGGGGTAAGCTTCGAGGAAGAGATAGAGAATCCCATAGATCAGCGACAGATAGACGGTGAAACAGATCAGGATCGGTTCGAGTAGGAACATCATGAACGGACGGGCAAGGTACTTATATCCAAACTCGGCGAGGGTCGGACGATGCTGGTCGAGGAACGAGTAGAGAGACTGGTTCTGCGTTGCACGGCGGAGCCGGCTGGCGCGCTGCTGGAGCAGAACGGGACTGTAAGTTTCGGGCACGATAAGGAGGGCGAGGACTCCGAAGAAGATTGAGGTGATGAGAGTCAGCCACGCAGTCCATCGCCAACCAAGCTGGGATTCCGTGATAAATCCGCCTCTATCATTCGTGTTAGCCATAGCTCGTTCGTGGTGAGAAACGCAACACAACGTACATAATGGGCCCGAGGATCGGGCCGAGCAGGTTGGCTGCGAAGAAGAAAGGGGTGGCAATACCACGATCCACCGGATCCCAGATGTCGGCCATGACACCTGGGCCCACTGATAGCGCTGAACTGCCAAAGACGCCCACGAAAAACCGGCAGACCATGATGGTCTGGAGGTTTGGGGCCACCGCCACGGGGACCTGGAAGATGGCAAACACCCCATATCCCAGAAATGTCGGCAGGCGACGGCCATACAATTCACTCAACGGGGCCCAGCACAGCGGTCCCAGGGCGAACCCAAAAATTACCAGGGTAGTTGCCAGCGGCATGACTTTTGTTGACACATTGTACTCCTCCGATATCGGGTGCGTCGCGACAGAGAGGACACTGGAGGAGAATGTGATCCACATGGTCATCGAGGCTAACGAGAAGGTGATGCCCCATTTCCGTAGCCGGGTCAGGTTCTGGGGGTGTTCCGGGTCATCAGGCCCATCCCAGTCCACGAGATTGGAATCCTTTTCGACATGGTCCTCGGCTGGCTGTTTGGTATCTCCCTCGGGAGTGTCGAGGGAAGGAGCAGCACCAATGTCGACGGCCGGGGCGTTTGGGGACATGGTAACTGAAGGTGAGGAAAGCATGACCCATTGAGACGTGGAGAGCAGACTCTCCCTCCATTTTCACCTCGCTTTTGGTTCAATTTCTCGATCCGGAGGAAGAGCTGACCACGCAAGGAGACCTTCCCTCACATGTAACGCATTGTTCCGGAGGACTGGTCCGTCATGTCATCATCATGGATAAACAGGATTCATGTAGCCCCTTGCGTTAGGAAGGGACGTGGCCTGCTCACTGTGTCTGCAATCCTTCATACCTCATGGCGCGTAGAACCAATGATATCGACCCATCGCACTGGAGATATTCCAGGGTGATCTTCTCCAGGGATATCCGAAAGTTCAGCAACGAGACCTCGCCAACACCCGACCAAGCCCATGGGTAGGTACCTACCAAGAACCTGGCCCAGGGGCGGATTTTGGGTCTCAGCCATCAAACCCTACCTAATGCCTCGAGATTCATATCCTTGTTGTATTTTTCTTGTGTATTAAATACAAAAAGACTGGAGGCCAAATATACATGCTCCTAGTTCACGTGACTATCCCAGGGACTGGGAAATCGAAGATGAAAACCCAACCCAACACGCCATTTCATATGGTCTACCAGCAGCCCTCCGAGATCACCTGGAGGTAGGGCGATCTCCAACATTGACTGTCATTCAACATCCGTCCTTCCCTTCTCTTGCCGTCTATACTTTGGAATAATCCTGCCGATCCCGTATAGTATGGCTCCATCAAGCAATCATAAAGTCGTCATTGTTGGCGCCGGCCCTGTCGGCTCTTTGGCTGCTTTGTATGCAGCCGCCCGAGGCGATGAGGTGGAAGTGTACGAGTTGCGTGGAGGTAAGCCTATCAATGTTACTCCAACAGTCGTAATCCAAGTCTACAGTCTCCGGTGCTGCTTCACCAATTTTCAGCGTCCAAATATTGTCTACGTTGACAGAAGCATATGAGACCCGGATCTAGTGACTCTAGAAGATGGAATATCTACCTGATTCTGTTGGTACCTTTCTCATGCCTCGTGACTTCATAGACCTCCGTGACCCATCTACCATCCCCCTGAACTTCACCAAATCCATCAACCTGGCTCTGTCTGAGCGTGGGATTAACGCCATGAAGCACACTCGTCGGGACAACATGATCCAGAAGATCCTCGGCGAGGCCATCCCCGTCTATGGGCGGATGATCCATGGCAGGAACGACGAGAAGCTTTGGGAAGCCTCTCAGGCTTACGATGTACACGGCCGGGTTGGTCTTTATCTTGGCTGTAATTTTACTTTGCTCGAATCCGGTTCTAACCCAATCATAGCATATAAATGCAGCTGATAGATGCCATTTAAATAACGCTCTCTTGGATGAGCTGGAACAGACGCCAAATGTCAAACTTTTTTTCAACCACAAGCTGACAGGAGCCGACTTCCGTGCCAAAAAGGCATGGTTCGAGCAGCGTACTCCTGCAGATAACACTAGTCGTGCCCCTGAGGTCGAAATCACCTTCGACTACTTGGTCGGTGCGGATGGTGCTCACTCAATCTCGAGATATCATATGATGAAATACGCCCGAGTTGACTACCAGCAGCAATATATCGATGCTCTGTGGTGCGAATTCCACATTCCGCCGACCGAAGAGGGTGAATTCCGCATTTCTCCTAATCATTTGCATATTTGGCCCGGGAAGGAATTCATGTTCATTGCTCTCCCGTCCGCAGACAAATCCTTTACCTGCACCTTGTTCGCTTCCACAAGTTATTATACTCTCTTAGAAAGCTCGCCAGAGAGTTTGTTGGAGTCATTTGATAAGAACTTCCCTGGCGTCTGTCCAGACCTCATTACTCCCGCGGACCTTCAGACGCAGTTTGAAACCAACCCTCACCTGCCACTAATTAGCATCAAGTGCAGCCCTTATCACTTTGGCTCGAGTGCGGTCATTGTCGGTGATGCGGCACATGCTGTTGTGCCGTTTTACGGCCAGGGTTTGAATGCCGGGTTGGAAGATATTCGCGTCTTATTTGAGTGTTTAGATCAACACGGGGTTTATGATCTGAATGCCAGTCCCGAGTCGCGTGCTTTGTCTCGTCAGGCAGCCTTGCAGGCGTATACGGATCAGCGCACGAAAGATGCTCATGCTATCAATGATCTTTCTAAGGATAACTACATCGAAATGCGGTGGGGTGTGCAATTGCCACTGTACAAGCTGCGCAAGTCACTCGAAGAAACTCTGGATCGTTATATGCCTAGCCTAGGCTGGCAAACCCAATATGTCAGGGTCAGCTTCAGCACCCAGCCCTACTCGGAGGTCATCAAGGCAGTTGAAAGACAAGGCACGCTTCTTCTGTATGGGTCTATTTCCGCGATCATTTCCAGTGCAGCAATTGTTGGAGTGCTCGCATGGAATTACCCTATGCGGGTTTCATTGCTTTCTATGTTGCAGTCCCCAATCCAGCAACTTTGGAGTGTGTGGAGAAATTATCACTGTTAATGATTTCTTTCCTCTTTTATCTCTTTCTTTTCTTTTCTTTCTTTTTTTTCTTCCTAGCCACGTCAGGAGGCATTGTGCCTCCGTTTCTTGAATATGTCAGCCAAAATCACCATGTTACTAGAGTTTCCGAGTCTAATAGGCATATTCCAGGTAAACATAACACCTACCAATACTTGGTATAGTATTGAATTTAGTATTATTAGATAGCACTGCCTTTCATGAGAATAATACATATTTTTCTAGAATTTTAAAGACACTGTGATAGCTATAAGAGTATATTAAAGTTAAGAGATTAGAGATAAGGGCTGTTGTCAAGACCCTAGGATCCCTTGATGCTTCTGCTGTACTAGTATTAGTAACTTAGATTATTTAAGATAAAGAACACCCTGTAATCTTCCTATTAGCTATTAATAATAAGTTTATACTAACCTGAGGCCTTATATAATAATCATGCTAATTATATTAATTAATAAAGTAATTTAATAATCTGAAGATAACTAATAAGTAAGAAGAAAAGTAAGATATATTAGATATAAAAACCTGATTACTTAATTAAGTATAAATAAGTAGAAACTAGACTAAATATATACTCAGACTTGAACTATATATTAAATATAATTAACTAAATTATAAATATAGGTAAATAAGTATTCTTATATATTCTTTATTAGCTATTTCTTAAATAACTCTTTTATAATTACTCTAGAGTTACTCTAATTAGATATCTTTTTAATATATACTTCTTTAGTTACTCTCTGGAAGTAGATATAGAAGTAGATAATTATATAATATAATACTTTTATAATACAGGAATCCTGATTTTATAATTTATTAATTAATATTAGACTTCTGCCTGACTATGTTATCTTTATAAAATATTAATTATATTAGATTTTTATAATATTACTCTCTTCTCTTTTAGTATTTTATTCTTAAAACTTATAAAGATAAGTTTCTCTTAGTCATGATTTTTAATAAATTTTACTTCTTTTCTTATTCTAGTACTAATATTATTATACTAGTAAATAATAATATCTAAAAATATAACTATCTTTACTAGTATAACTTTATTCTTGCCACTGGTCTTATTATTAATATTTCTTATAAATCTTATTCTACTTATAATATTAACTATATTATAAATTTAAAAAATAAAAACTATGTTAAGTATACTTATTATGATTAGAAGTATATAAAATAATTATATAGTAAATAAGAGTAGGAGTCTCTTGAGTAAGATAAAAAATATTTAATTAATAATTTCATTAAGATTAAAAAATAATAGCTTGAATATTCTTAATAAATATTATAGATTATATTTAAGATTCTTTAACTAAAAAAGCAAGAATAATTTCTAAAAGATTATAATAACTAAATACTTGACTATAATTTTTTTATAATAAAATAATTTAATAAAAAAAATTTATTAAGTATCAAGAATCTTTAAGAGCTTAATTATCTAGTTAATACTTAAGATAATACTTAGCTTATTATAATATTAGATATTTCTAGTTTTTCTTAGGTAATAAATAATTCTTTCTTCTAAATAAATATTAATTTTTTTACTAGTAATATTATTAAACTAGCTAGTAATAATCTCTTAAATTCTTAATAAACTCTTAAGTATTTTCTAAGATATTATAATCTTTTTATTTAATTAAATATAATAGTTTTTTATTAACTTGTTTATTATTTAAAATTCTTTTAACTTTATATTCTTATTTAATATCTTTATTAATTTTCATGTTGTTACAGAAACCTAACGTGGTCGACACCTCGCGAGGGCGGCACAGCCAGGCAGAAGCCCGACGCCAATTATTAGGGTCATTAGGGTCATTAGGGTCATTAGGGTCATTAGGGTCATTAGGGTCATTAGGGTCATTAGGGTCATTAGGGTCATTAGGGTCATTAG